>NW_028292584.1:2755720-3055720 GCF_029948245.1 Actinia tenebrosa
GCAGGGTGAAGAATATACACACCTACGCAGTCATGGTAAGGTAAACGGCCGATGGAAGTTTGACATCGAACGTCGAGCGGAGGATAATCCGTTGTGCGACTAATCCTCTTCATGGGCGGATAAGTAGTCATCTGCTGTGTCTGCCCTCATTTTTTCCGCCATTTCATACGCTGATAAGGTAATAGTCACACCTCCTAGGAACGCTGCGATGTAAGGTAACATTATACCTTAAGTAGATTCCACTCTTTTCTTACCAACAGATAATGATCTAAGGGCTTAGGGTCATCGTAAAGGCAGCACCAAATATGTTGGCCGCTACGTATACAGCCACATCGGTCGCAGATGCCATCCCAGTGTTCCCTATTCTCCCACCTTACACCCTCATAGTCGTCGAAGCATACGAAGTCTTCGTCGATCTCCTTCTTACGTCGCGTGAGCACCCGGCCGGTTTCAAGGGGGCAACATCGCTCTGCTAAATCGCCGTGGGTCTCGCAGACCACATCTGTGAGGTCATAGCGACGGCAGCGGTACTTATGCCAGTTTTCTTCGAAGAGGGGTTCATCGCATCGGCGGCAATGACCTTTAAGGCAGACTCTATGCTCGCGGTGATATCGTAGGGCCTGTGCTGTGGACAGTTCCTTACCGCAGTCACCGCAAACAGTGCTGATGGTCTTCTGACAGACTTTCTTGGAAAGATGGTATTGCAGTCGCTGCTTGCTACTAAAAGCTCTATCACATTGCACGCACTTCATTATATATACCTTATTTTTTATTGTTAAATTGTTAAACCCTGTAAGAGGGTTTTAGGATAGGGTCTATTATTTCTTGTTATTTTGTTAAACCCTGTAAGAGGGTTTTAGGATAGGGTCTATTATTTCTTGTTATTTTGTTAAGCCCCCATTAAAAGATGAGGTATCATTCTTTCTCATCGTTGAAACCAGCAAAAAGATAATCATGTTAACCATTCTTCGATTACGATGATTTAACAAAATAACAATAAAAAATAGGTCCTTACTTGAGACCTCTTTGCAGCATTTAACAAAATAACAATAAAAAAGAAAGACCTATGCTAATTCCTCTTGCTGGGGCTTAGTAAGATCTTCTTTGCGACCTCTTACTCTTCTCGAGCGTCGTCTAAAGTCCTTTGTGCTTTAGTATCCGCGGGACACCAATGTCCAACGAAGTCTTCTTCAGAGAATACCTTATTACAGTGACGGCAGGTGTATTTTTTACACGGTTTGGGTATCGGTGTTTTGGGAGGGATTATGCAGTCAGCAGGTAGTTCGCACGTAATGCAGTCCATATATCTATGGGGGATATCGAATGAAGTCCTTAATGGACTCCTTAGCCCACGTCGCCATTGTCAAAAGCGCGCCAAACCGTTCCGCGCGCTTCAGACCACACATTTCATCGTACAATTCCTGTACGCGCTCTTTTAACCGGTCTATCTCTTCCCTTTGCATTTCTATGGTGTCTCTTTTATCCTTTGCGTCGGCGGTAATCCTTCTTACTGCTTCCACTGGTTCCATCTATATATGAACCCAGATCACATGCCTTGTAACGCTCTGATAGTAGGACCCACCGGCTGCGGAAAGACCCAGTTCATCGTGGAGCAGCTATTAGGACCCTTTAGATACCGCTTTGACTACATAGTGCTGCTTTGTCCCACCTACGTGAATAACCGCACCTGGGAAGGCATAGGAGTGAAAGACGACGACTTCTTCGTAGATATTTTAGACCCTAACGAGTTATCCAACCATTTGAAGTTCTGGCACAAGCAATTCCCTAAAGATACACAGACTTTACTCATATTGGATGACATTGCCTGTGGGGGCGACGTAAAAAGGCGCACCTCCGAATTAGTGAAGCTCGCCTTTAGCGGCAGACATGACAACATTAGCGTTTGGTTGCTTTCCCAGCAGCTTACCAGCGTCTCTAAGCCCTTTAGGGAAAACATAGGCTCTCTCGTAGTATTTTATACTCCAAGTAAGTCTGACCTGGAAACCATTTTAAGCGACTACGGCGGTGAGATATCCAAGGAACAGTTACACGAATACATGCGGCATTTAAAAACGCACCAACATTCCAAGATGATCTTCTCTTTGAGGTTTCCGTATGACGTTAACATATATGGACATTGAGCAGCTCATAGATGAAGTCCCCACACAGTTAGATGAAAGTAACCTCAAGGAACAACTTAACATTCTTGTGTCTTCTGGGAAGTGTAAAGAAATGATAGGTAAGGAACTTACCCATGAGCAGGTTAATAAGCTGTCAGAAGAGGAGGTTAAGAAGTTCCATAAGAGGTACGAGGCTGCCCTTGCAAGTAAGACCACAGACGCCGTCGCAGACTCCGCTATCCGACTTGCAACTAAATTGCTTGGACTTGCACTGCCTATAGACGACGTGGAGCAACTGCGGAAGGACATAAGAGATGACTATGTCATATCCCAAGAACTTAAGATAACCTGCGGCTGGTTGTCTTTGAAGTGCGGTAAGTTAATGGCAGTCGCCTCTGCGGCTTTGCACGTAGCTCAGCACGTCGACTTGAAGGAGGTACTAGGTTCCTTCGGAACATCTTGGAAGGACTTCAAGAAGGATAGAGAAGTCGAAAAGGTCTTCCAGGCAGCACTTACTGAGGTACCTGATCAAGTCGCCTCAAGTACCTAGTTAAGTCATTCGTAAGTACTTAGTCAAGTCACCTCAAGTACTTAGTCAAGTCGTTGTCAAGTCATTGTCAAGTCGTTGTCAAGTCGTTGTCAAGTCCTTCAAGTCCCTTAATATAAGATGAGTGGCACCGAAGAACAACCACCCGTAGAAGATACCAAGATTACCAAGGTTAAATCTCCAGGCAGAGTCGCTGCCGGTAAGAAGCTCGCGGAGATGAATAAAAAGAACAAAGCCAAAAAAGAAGAAAAGGCGGAAGAAAAAGAAGAGGAATCCTTTATTAATCCTGGGTACGTCATTGGCGCGTTAGGAGTTGCTATAGCAGCAGGCAGCCTCTACTTACAATGGCGGGCAACGAAGCCAAAAGTAAAGTGGGAGGCCGTGCATGTGCTGCCAACATATCACGCACCTGTGGAACCGGCTGTTAGAAAAAGTAAGATCCCTGAAATGGAGTAGATTTATCACCCGCGGCGACCTAGATTTTCCTTCTCGCTTTGTAATATAATGTCGACCGCGTTGTTGAAAACTGTTGAAGAGGCAGCTATCATTACTTCTATTGTTGCGGGTATTGGTTGGGTAGGTAAGAAAGTGCTCAAAGAAGACTTTACTGAAGACCCAAGCAAGAGCTTCGCTAATTTTGCTAAGATGACCGCTGCCGTAGGCGGGGCTATCATGGTAAAGGATTACCTACGGAAAGAAAAGTACCTGCCTAATGTATAATGGTTAGCTTAGTCGCAGGTGGAGTCATTGCAGCTTTAGCATTTACAGGGGCTAATTATGGTGGTCAATATTTGGATAGATTAGTCAGAGGCGACAAAAGCGGTGCCGCCGAAAGGAAGAGACACGACTTAGCGCTGGAGAAATATCAAAGGGACGTTGCAGCTTGGAATGAAAAAAGACAAGCTTACAGGGATTGGTTGGACAAGAACTACCAAGACAAAATGCAGGCAGACAAGAACTTCGAAAACACAGACTACGCCTTCAAACTTTATGCGCAAGCACACCCCGACTTTAGAATGAAAAAGCCTCAGTTCAAGAATTACTACCAGCCTTCTAAGAAACGAAAAGACAATGAATTGGTCTTTGTAGGAGTCGCAGGGCTGGCCGGAGGCGTGGCTTTGGCGTATCTAATATAATGATCGTCTTTTTGGAAAGCGACAAGAATAACTTTACTACTTATTTGAATCCTCCCATCAAAGCCTGTAGGGTTCGGTTGGTTAGTTGCTCTTTGTACAATTCTTGGTATAATTTAATTAATGGCTTTGTCATCGGAACTTCCGGCACCAAACCAAAAATACCAGATTCCCATTACACCCCCATAACACTGGCTAAGGAGCTAGCAAAGCATGGATATACTCTTACCACAGGATTACCCCATGAAATGAAATTCAAGAAAAATAATGGGAGCGCCAATCTAAAGGACAGTTCATTGGTAGAACTCCTGGGCCTTACTAGTACCACGATAAATAGCGGCAGTACATATGATGTGAAATGGAAAGTCGCATCCTCTTATGAAGTCTATTGCGACTTGGTCCATAGTTACAACAATGGAGAAAAGTCTTCTCTTATGTCCAAGTTTCTGCCCAAAGGTAATCCATTTGACCCAGTAGAATACACTCCCATTTCTTTGAGCTATGACTTATCTAATTTGGTAGAAAGCATAAACATTACCATTAAAGTGGACGGAAAGACGGTGGATTTTAACGGACGTAAGATCAATCTTGTTTTGGAATTCATATAATGGGCCGCGTAGAGGACAAACTCAAAAGGATTTACTATGGGCCTGAAGGCTATTGGAAAGGAGCGTCAGCTATCAAGAAACTCGCGACCGCGGCCAGGGTATCAGAAGAAACGGCTAAGAACTGGTTGAAAAAACAAACCCTCTGGCAGGTTTATCTTCCCGTGCCCAAGTACATTCCCAGGCCCAGCTTTACCGTAAATGCCCCCAATGAAGTTCATCAAGCGGATTTGCTTTTCTTGCCGCACGATAAGGTGAGAAAGAAGACCTATAGGTACGCTTTGACCGTAGTCGATATCGCAAGCAGATACAAGGACGCCGAACCTATAACCAGCAAGGATTCTGGGGAAGTCGCAGAAGCCCTAGGTAGGGTTTATAAGCGCGTCTTGAAATGGCCTAAGCTGCTGCAAGTGGATGCGGGGACAGAGTTCATGGGCGTGGTTACCAAGACCCTGAAAGACCACGACACTAAGATTAGAAGAGCCGAAGCTGAGTACCACAGGGGTCAGAGCATCGTCGAAAGATTCAATAAGACCCTGGCCGAGCGTCTCTTTGGATACCAGTATTGGAAAGAGCTGGAAGATCCCTCCAAACGCAACAGGGAATGGACTCAGAGGCTCCCCCAGGTCGTCGCGGCTTTGAACAACGAGGCGGCCAGGGCTACGGGAATAAAACCCAAGGATGCCATAAAAAAGAAACACGTGGAACACAAGTCCTACGTCAGAAGTTCGAGGGCGGTCTTCCCCCATGAAAAGAAATTAGGTAATGTCACGGTTCGATATCTCTATGAGCCGGGTGAATTAGAAGGAGGATCCAAAAGAGCTACGGATCCTAATTGGTCTTTGGAAACTTACCAGATCCGAAGTGCGATAGCTAAGAAGGGTCAGCCCATCTTGTATTATCTTCATGATGGTCCCACGCGTGGGTTCGTCAAAGAAGAACTGCTTATCGTGTGATGTCCGAATGCTATCGTATGCACTCCGTCATCACACATCCATCGCTTACCGTCAAATGCAGACAGTGACACCTTCTCCTGCGTGACGTTATGTATCTGATGACCATAGCTGCGCAGGCTGTTCATCTTATGCCGCTGTTCCTTGCGTGTTCGTAATACGTTGAGGTAGGACTCGTGCGTAATGTCCTTCTTAACCACATACTTTTTTACGCCTTTAGCTTTCTTTTCTACGCCGTCTAACTTTAGCACGCTGTACATCTTTGGTTTCAGACCCACGTACTCTACTATGGGTTTTCCTAACATTTCGTCTTTCATCTTCCCAATTACCTTCTTATTCTTCGCAGAGTAAAGGAAGTGCTCCTTCGGGTAACCGCTGGTGTCGTACTCATCTATGTCGGGGAGGCAGTCTTTGTAAACGTCTTCCGTTTGCACTTCTAGAATTAGGGAGTCGGTGTCTGTGTACAGGAGGCGACAGCGGTCTCCGTACTTTGGCTTAAGCTTATCGTAGTAGAACTCATACATAAGCAGCTTCGATAGATCCAGCACCGTAAAGCCTGTGTAAACGGGCTTGTTTAGTAAGAGGTTTGCCCTTTTCATGTGAATCACGTAGAAGTTCAGCATTTCTACGTATCTAACGAAGCCTGGCTGTGACACGTATGCTTCTGCTTCCTCTTTGGTGCTGACTATTTTTACGCTTACGCGCTTGCGGATGTTCTCCATTGTCTTTCCGAACACGCTGTTGTTCATCAGTTTGAAGAGATTTTTCTCGAAGTCATTTTTCGCTGCGGTACGCTTTTGCGTGTTAAAGTCAATGTAGGGGCGCATCCAGGGCTCCTGCGTGAATTTTAGGACTCTGTGGATCTTCTCTACGCGCATTCCGTGTCGCACGTAGAACTGCAGGTTGCGGTAATGTACCACATACTTCTTCTTATCCATCAGGTTCATAGTTAGTTTCCTGTACGGTTTGTAACCAGGGCACATTTGCTTTTGCAGCGGACTTAGCTGCTTAAATGGTATCTCTATCGCTTCTGGTGCTAAGGGGAACTCATTGTGTTCGTCGTGCAGGCGCTCTGGGTACTCCAGATCCACTTCTAAGACGTAACCCTTGTCTTCCTCCTTTCCTACCTGCATGTAGAAGTCTATCGGCTTCACTGGATCCCATTCGAAGTCTCTCACAGGTAGGTACTGTGACATTGCCCAACCATAAAGGTTATTCGCATCCAGGTAGTAAATGTATGTGGTTGGTTTCTCTGGGTCGTGCTCTACTAAGGGGTTGTTTGCGCGGGCGTAACGTCGGCTGGGTCCGCATACGCCGCCACGAATACCGTCTTCCATAAACCGATACATGTCGTACTCCGTTAGGAGATCCAACTGCGCATTTGTCTTCTTTAACAAAGCACTCCAGCTGAGCCCAGGAGCCGTGTAGAAATTAGCGGGATCCAATCCGTAATATTCCATAGCCATCTTTCTGAAGCTTTGGAAAACATCTGCGAGCAGCACTACGTCAGACCTTAGGTAGATGTCGTGGTAGTCACCCATGTTCTCACAGGAGTACTTTTCCCACACGTCTAACGCATGCTGGTACTCCTCATCCTTTATACCAGACTCGTTTAGGGTGCTGTAGAAGCGATCTTTGGGTGGTAGGGGTTCTTTGAATCGATCCCAGGAGTCCATGTATTCGTATGGGTACACTCCTTTCCTTTCCGCACCGTATTGACTGGAAATGGGAAAGTTGGTGTTATACTTTACGAGGTTTGCTAAGGAGTCCGCCATAAACTGCTGCGAATCTAAGAACTTTAGCTTACCCACAGTTACGGACATGTAGCGCTCTTTGTTGTTGGGTATGCATTTGATGTCGGAGCCGTCTGTTCCTTGTAGTAGCAAATGGGAGTCGTAACCGCGGAGGTTGTGAAAGAACACCGGAATCTCCATATCTGGATTTACTTTGAAGTTTATATTGCATTTCCAATGAGCCGCTCCTCTGTATTTACCAGTGATGTGGCAGTGATCCCTAACCTTATCCACATAGAAATCCTCAACAAATGCTTTGTGGCAGTGAATGCAGTGCGTGGAGGGCTTTCCCGGCTTCTCACCTTTCTTAGCATACTTCCCGCATTTAAAATGAGCTTCTCCTAGATACTTTCCATCTTCATCCCACGCTTTCTTGGCTCGTCTTCCAAACTGAAGAAGCGTATGTTGACAAATGTGGCATTTTTTTGCCTTGTTAAAAGCCTCCTGGTTCTCTTTGGTAAATTCCATCTTCTTTGGACATCTTAATTGTTCTCTAATCTCTCCCTCCTCTTCTCGCAATGCTTCTAGAAACTCATTAGCTGCGTTCTTACCTCGGTAAATCACAGGAGGGTTTGCTTTACCGTCTGATCTGACTACTATGTAACCAAAGGAGCAGATCTCGTGTAATCCTACCTTATTCGTGGCGCCACGTTTCTGCTCTTCCTTAGTTATCAACGCTTCGAAGTCTGCATATATCACGTAAGGCACTTGCATCTGCTTTTGATGGTTTGCGTATGAAAGCTCTTTGTTGGTGGGCATCTGGATCCGTTGCGCCACTTCTTCGACTCCGCGGCAGATCTCATCGTGTTTCTTTAGGGTATTTAAGGATGTAAATGACAGCAAGCAGCAGTCACAGAAGTACTTTTTGCCTTTGTGCTTAGTATGTCTGTAGAATAGTCTGCTAATGTGTTTAACCCATGAGTAGTGTCCGCCGTGGTAGAATAAATGTACGCGCTCTCCTTTACTTTTTGACAGAACTAACGGTACTATCGTCTGCTCTCTGACTCCGTAAACGTTAATTGCTAGATCGTTTATTTCCTCAAATATGGGGATGTCTATCAACTGCATGGGAAATTCCACACCATCCCACTCTAAATCATCTGTGGGATACTTACTTGTCCTACAGGGATCCTTCTCTGCTGGATACAGTGCAGACCTGATTGCCCACATAAAGCATCGATTGTCTTCATTCTTCACGTTTACAATAGCCTTCTTCCTTTCTACCCACGTTGGTAGCGGTACGTAACTCCCCCCTCGTATGGGTACGTACCTGGCTATACTTATCTCTATTCCTTCAACCTCCTCTACTGTCCAACCCGATCCTTCTTTCGTGTAGTTAGACAGCGACTCCATTATTGCTTCTAAGGCTTCACTGAGTGACCTATCCAGATTCGTGGATTCTAATATCACTAACGACTTTGATCGCAACATTGCTGTCGTCATTACCTCGTCTTTTGACAAACTTACTTCTACCATTATGCTCGCTTTCAGGGCTCCTAATTCTTCTATACCTTTTCGGAGAGTCCTTTTAACCTTCCTTTCTGACTGACGCCAAAACTGTCTAACGTCAATCTCACCGTTACCGGGTATTGACACCGTGCTGAAGTTGCTTTGGGATTCCATCTATATAATAGGAAATATTTTATACCTAATACCAAGCACTTTTTAGGTCGTCGTAGTCGTACTCACAGTCCTGACAATGCCAAAACAATTTAACCTTAGTCTCAAACTTCTTACCACATCCACAATCATAACTGCTCATACACTTCGTCTTCATTTTCAAATGCTTTTTCAAATCCGCTTCTTTCTTAAAAGTTCTCTTACATTCTTCGCACTCCATATATAGACTAACATATTTGCGCTGTTGCCCCCAACCACACTTGGAGTGGGTTGTTTCCGTAGGTGGATTTTTGACACGGGTCTTGCCCGTGTTGAGATTGCGCTGGAACCCCCATTCCCTATACTACTATCATATGACTCCCGATGTACTGACAACTGCCCTAATAAACCAAAAGTAATGTGTGAAAACTTAACTTAGCTTTTTGATAAATAGACCTAATCCTCTGTTATCCCATTTTTGATGACATTATTGCTGTTCCCTCAGCAGGGCTAAAAATAACAGCTGCTTAATGGTTGTACATGATGACTAACCACATCAGACTGATGTGACTGGTCTAAGAAGTGTTTGGATAGACAAGTGACAATTTTGGCTGGACATTGTCCAAATCAGGTATCAGAATCTCCTATTACTTATTCAAGAAGGGTGTCCATGTTATGAATACTTTGTATTATCATAGGACCTGTATCTGCCAGGGCAAGCACTCTTAGAAAATGGCGTGAGCAGGGCTGTAAGAATCCATACGGCCCTGCTCGAACTTTTAAAATACCTTCTTTATTTAGGGTCATATGATAAAATGCTTATTGACTGAGTTAGGTCAGGCCATACAGGAAAATATTTGGCTCTCGGTCATTTGTACGGACCTCCCTGCGCTCGGTCCATACAGCATCACCTCAAGCCAAATATTTTCCTGTATGGCCCTCCCACTCAGTCAATAAGTACATAATATCGTACCTTTTCTTGCTCTCTCTTGATTAAACTGAAAAGATACTCAAATCCCCTAGGAATGACACCTCTAAGCTCATGTGTGAAACATTCTGCCTCTCCTTCAGCTGGACCTGTAATGACAATACCTCAAACTTAATAAACAAATACATGTAAAACAGCTTTTACCATGCTATGTTCAGTTATACACCATGCAGGAAATGACAAAAGCATGAAGAAAAGTATGTACACACGTATAAGCCTTGAATAATGGTTTTTCACACTGCTTGAGTGATGAGCTAATTGTTTGAGAGATGATTTGGAGTGTGCATACATTTTTGTGAGTCTCAATATATTTGTAGATTGTCTATTATAGAAAGTACAAGTACAATGAATCCTTTGAGCATACAGGATACGACCAGTCAAGAGCACTGGCCTAAGAGGCTTGGCTAGACATTATCCATTAACTGGCTGTTACAGTACTTTAAGCCCTGCATGACACCAAGCATAACAATTTTGGTATTATCACACACAACCCACTAGTTTCTTACCAAGCATGGTGAATGTCTTGCCTGAACCTGTTTGACCACTGAAAACAAATTTAAAAAGAAGTTGTTGTGAATATGTTTCTGTTACATATTCTACTACTACCGCAATAGCAACTCATAACATAGCCATGATATAACATGCGCTCTGATTGGTTAATTAGCGTGCACGAGTGTGCATTCAAAAATCGATGGTGCATGCTGATGTCAGTTGAGTAGCACGCGCTATGTAATGCAGATTTTGCTAGAAAAAATATTTGAATTTTTCTCTATTAACAAAGATTTTTTTACGCTTTTGCTATGTTTTAAAAGCATTGGTCATCGATAAGCGAATTGAATTTTGTCAAATCTATTGCAAATGAATTCAAACAATAGGTTTTGCTCCTTTTGCATTAGATTCAGTGAAAGTCGACATTTAAAGTGGGCCTAACATACAGTTTAAGTTTTTTTTAAGTGTTTAATACCAAGAGGAAGGCTTTATATAATCATTATACAGCATGGGGACTTGAAACTAGGGTTTTACAGAATCTTATTGTGATGATTTATCGACTTACTATGCAAAAATGGTGCCATTGTAACCATTAACGCATCCTTCAACAATCTTTTTCCCCACAGCTCCAAACACTTCCTCCTGTAGAAACCACAAAAGTACATGCATACTCAATAATCAGCTGTCATAGAGACTACAGGTACATTGTAAAATCATAAGATTCTGTCAAAAAATATTAAGGACCTTAAGACCCATGAGAGGAGCAAGGACAGCAATGACAGATGATGATAATAACAATAATAATAATAGTAATAATATAATAATAATATCTTTATTTATCCTGATAAAAAACAATCAGCTGGACATTAGAACAGCTGGTATAAACTGGTGATCAGCAAATAAACTGCTGATGCAGGATGTTTTCAAAATGGTTTTTCATGTGCACACTGTCTTTGTCATTGCTGTCCTTGCTAAGTCAGTTGGTGCTTTTTCACATTCTAGAAAGAACTAATACCTAATAAATAGTTAATTTATAGAAAAGAGAAGAAACAAACCTGCATAGTATTGATATCAGCAACATGATCAAAAGAGAACGTCTTAGGGTCAGGTTTGCTTTGTAAAACTAAAGTGTTGGCTGACGTCACTTCTACACATGGTTGGCGATCTACTCCATTCTCTAGGTTCTTTGCTGGTGGGCGAACACGCACATACACCTTGATGTTGTCTCCCTCGTTACTGAAAATAATGATAAATATGCTTAATGTGTGGTTTCAGAAAATATCCAAAACCCTTCAATGGAGGGAATCAGGAAATTCTCAGGGGGTGGGAGGTCAGAGGAAAACAAAATTACAAGGTTTGTATTGAAGAAAGTTGGAAATTCCAGAGGGGTGGGGGGACCTTTTTGAAATTTCCTCTATCTGGTGGGGTATGCAAATTTTCTGGAACTACGCACTTAGAAGAATTACATGTATGTTACTCTTACTTTGAATTTAAAGAGTTTTGTAATCTGTCTCATTCTACAATTATTTCTCAATACAATTACAGTAAAGATCCATTTTTAAAGTTAATATTTCATAATTCGTAGGATTAATGTATGAAACGTCATTACATTTCTAAAGTTTTTTCACACAATGTTAAAAATTTCCTTCTTATTCACCTATAATTTTCATAATTATGTGATTCAGACAGCTAGCTATAATTTGAGATCAAAATTCCAGCCTTCTGCATCAGTTTTTATAAAATTAATGGAAAAACATTTAGTCCCCACAATTTCACTGGGTCTAAGATTTCAGGTTTCTGACCAACAATGTTTTTTGAAATAGGTGTATAATAGTCACATATGATTTGAGATTGAAGTTTCAGTGTCTGGGTCAGTTTTTTATAAAATTAATGGATGGAAACCAAAAACCCAAACCTTTTAATCAAGAAATGGGTGTATACTGTATAGGAGTCTCATGAAATTATACTACAGTGTACATAGATTCTGGTTCTTAAGCAAATTAACAAGCCCTATAGCTTTTCAATGTAGCACTAACTATTGGTCAACCAAGATTGGCATATCAAAAAACATTGCATTTTCTTATGCCGAAAATATGAATAATTTGTTAATACAGTATTATAACTTTATTGGAAACACATGTACATATATAGAATATCAATAAAAGTAACAATAAAACAGAATAACAAACTAAAAAGTGAGGATGAATTAGGTTATTTGATTTAAATTGTATACCAGTACTTTTATTTCTATTATTTTATTATTTCAATTTTCTATTTCTTAACAAGGGTGATTTTAGTGTAAAAGGTGTTAAGAAGAGTATTAGTAAGCACTTAACTTAAATACTGTATTTGCATATAATGATCATATAGATCACATCACTATGGTTTTATGAAGACAAACAAAAAAATAGCAACAAAAAATAAAAACACTTGAAAAAATTATATATGAAATCATATTTATTTCTTTATGATGGAATTACGTTGTTTTATCTTTTTCGACACAAAAAGAATTGACTCATAAGATGATACTTGGATTAGAATTCATATTGTGATTGTTCTTTTCATTTTTCTTTCCTATATACTCAATGATTGATTATCACTTCACATACATAACGATAACAACATTTACTAAAAACAGTAAATAAAGAAAAAAATCATTATCCCATCTCGATTTTCTATGGTATAATTTACATTAAATCTACTTTAAATTTTTTTTCCAATATTGCACAGTTCAAAATTTTTCTAAGAAAAATCTTGAATATTAAAAATATACATATTAATTTTTTTTCTAGAATTATCAGTTCTAGTATTTTTTTACAAATAATTTTTAATATTTAGTTATTATTTTTGGGTATATTTGTTGAAGAAAAGCAATAATGAATAACATATAACCTAAGCACAAAGAATATAATTTTTGATCATATATAAGTAAGACTATAAGGTTTTAGATCATATATATAAAAGTGTAAATTATAATGTCGGTAATGACGGCGACAAATGGCTTCATCAAGCCTTTCATTTCCCCAAAACACACAGATATCAAAACATAACGTTATAAAAGCTTTTTAGAAGCCTAGAAAAACCTAGAAGCAAACCTAGAGGTGAGCTTTTTACTTTATTTATACTACATGGTAACTTATTAATTTTTAGGACTATTTTTATAAATTTGACGAAGGTTTTCATGCGTTTTTAGAAGGAAACTAAAATATAGTATCTAAAATATATTTACAAAACAAACTGGCAACTTATATTTATCTTCATTGAAAATTTTGATAAATTTAAAACCTTAAGGAAATATAAGTCATCGAAAGAATAGCACTTACAGTAAACTTTGTAGGTCACGAGGAACTTGTTCGACTAACGAAGATTAATTTACGACTTCGTGTAAAACAACTTTTTGTTCGAGTCAAAACAAAGTTGAGTTCACCGATTGTTTACATACGAAATAATTGCTTCAATAAGGAACAAAAACTAGGGAAAAAGGTTATAAGTAGCCCAGGAATTATCCCTAGTAATCATAAGGGGTTCTGATGGTCATTAAAGAAATAATTCAGCTGTATTTGAAGTAAACAGAAGAAGAAAAGACAAGCATTGCCAACGAGTAATGAAGGGGAAATGTCCACGAACACATGTGAAGGATACTTTCTTTGTTCGGAATTGAGAAATAAATAAACAAAATCGCCTTACCTCTCATATCCAGAAGAACTCCCATTCCCTAAGGATCAAACATAATCAATTAATATCAAGTTTAAAAGAATTTTTGTTATAGAAAATACAAGATCTTGACGTCTTGCCTCTTGTGCTGGGAGCTCGAAGGCGCGAGAACCGGGACAAACCGACGACCATTTCTGCCTAAAATAAGCGCTAAAAAGCTCTAAAATCTGCTATAGACTGAAGCTTAGATTTCCAAGAAGTGTAAAGCTTGTAGAACACTTCATTCGAAGCGAGATTTCTTGAAATCCAGCTTTCAGAAAGTTAAAGTTGGCCAACCGTTGGTAATCTTTCCGTCAAACTCAAATTTCGCGCTCGCTAAGGAGCACTGAGCCTAGTCACGTGCCAATCGAATGTATTTCATTTGCATTTATAATTAACTAAAAGTTGTACATCGAACAAATGAATGCGGCCATTCTTGAAACTTTTTTTTACTCTCAAATCTTTTGGATAGATATCTGGGGTTTTGGACGCCTTCACAACTGGGGCATAAGTGCAATACATCAAAAAAAGTTCGTGAAAACCAACGGAAGTTTGACCCATTGATGGAGTCATAGACGACTTTTCTCAAGGCACCTGGCTTTCTTCACTCCGAGTACCCACCTCACGTCTTGCTAATAAGGCCAGAAGGAAATATAGACAAGGAAACGTGATACAGGAGTAGTTTTATGTCTCTTGAAGTATCATATTATCATTGTTTGAGGAGGAAAAGCATCAAATTATTTGATGTTTATGCATAATCCACAAACAGAATAGAAAAGAATAATTTAATATTCGTCAAGTCACTTTTGCCCTCGCGACACGTGCAAGGAAGTACGTTGACAAGAGAAATTGAACTAAGTTCATATTCTCTTGACGTTGATTATTTCTGTCCTGCAATTTACAAAATAAGATTGACACCTAGGCTCTTACAGACGTTCCTAAGTATCCTAGAAAAAAGACCAGGACACTTTGTTATTTTACAAAGATTTTTTTCCTCACAAGACTATTCTCTATTTTTTCCCAGTGGAAAACTTTGAGGTTATCATCGCCATTTTCCCCCTGCTATCTCCCATTGATTTTCGCCTATCGCCTATTACCTTTGGCGATGAAACGTTTACTGAAATACGAGGTGTATACGCAGTTTCCTAGGAAATACCATCAGTACACCGCACCTTGTCTCATTATCAAGATGATAAAGGTGACCCTAGCTTACGGTCGGGTACGACAAATGAGCGTCATCATCCGCATCTTGGATTTTTCATTAAACGACAGTGATTTGCACACCGCGCTTGCTTTCAAAGCAAGATGACAATGGGGCGGTTTTTGCATGACTGTAAAATTATAAGCTGATAAGTCCGTTGTTCAGACTGCCGTGTCGTGTCTGAGAACACTCAATAGATATGTAGTAATCTCGCATGGGCACTGTGATTGGTTAATTCAACACATCATCTTTAACAGCAGAGCTACTTTTCATGACACAGTAATGTCAGTCTTGGCAGGTGTTCTCAGTCGTTCTGAATAATGCGATAACATGGCGATAACATGCAGAAGTACGTTCAGTGCAGATCACAGATGTTTCAGATTTTGGTGATGTCTTCCCACGATCGAGGATAGGTGATCCACATAGTCCAGAAGCCGTAGCCTGAAGTGGTTCTGAAGTGGGCTTAACGAAGAATAATGAGTAAGAAAGATTGCAAGACAGCTATTTTAATAATTTTCAAATTCAGACTTCAGACATGTCAAAACTCGCATTGAAGCTCGGAAGGACGCGCAATCTTCTTTCAAGAGACTGATGACATGATGGCGGCACGATGGCAGACGGGAAGAAAAGGAGAAAGTTTAGCAAATAATATTATTTAAAGAAGGATTGTATATAGAAAAAAGGGTCAGGCCTTTTCTTAGCCCAAGCCGATGTGACGTCCTGCATACGATTTTAACGAAATTTAAAATTTCGCTGTACCAAAAATAAAATCTATCGTCTCTTATGACATGTCGCATTTGTTGCAACATCCTAATCAGTCAAATTCATAGCAGTCATTTATAGACAAAAGTTTACTTGTTTGAACCTTGTGAAGGCAGTTTTTGTTGATATCGCTGTTGTTAGACATCGGATGTTTGACGTTGATGTAGTTCAGTTTTCTGCCTTAAAATGCAACAAATGATGCGAAGCCTGCGTCGAAAGAGCGACAAGATTTGGACCTTTCATTGCCATCTCTCGTCGTGCGGCGCAATGCACACGGCTAAAAGATCTATAAAAAGAACTATCAATAAAGAAAACCAGTGAGATTTAAATTGATAGTGTCAAAAACATGACCTCACATCAGACATGTACACCCCCTCAGTTGCCGAGTGGGCCAATTAACTCAAGTCAAACACAACGTGTTGATAACAACACTCTCAGATACAACGTGTGTGGGGTAGTAAGGATTCATAAAGGATCCCTTAGAACTCTCATAGATCAAGGTGTATTTAACCAATAATTATTAAAAAAGACGCAAAACCAATAAAATATTGTCAGAATAGAGAAGTTCAAAGTCCTGTTAATGCTAAAGGAACACAGATATGATTTTCAGAGGGTCAAAGGTTGAATTATGGAGTCGATATGATAAGTGATTATTGGAGCTGTTGTACGATCTAATGAAACAAAATCAACGTAATTACTAGGAACACCTACTTGCCAAAGTCGAGACACAAACTCAAGTTCGTGTCAGTCTAGGAATTGTAACTGCAAAAGGTTTTATATTGCGGTATGAGTTAATGACCGGAAAAGCTTACAGCAAAAGTGTCAATACAATTAGACTGACAAATGTACACTGGATCTAGCTACGCAAATTGCTCTAAACAAAGCACGCGATGATAAAACAAAAAGACAGGTAATTTGGCAAGTTGATCCTACTATTTGGACGAGCATCAAAACGAAGTTTCATTGGGAGAAATCTTTCGCAACTCCAATTTCAATAATATTAAATATCGCCAATAATATTTACAAAGACGTCGGAAACTGTCGTCAAAAAACGGCAGACTGGAATGGAGGTCGTCAAGTGAGTTTTTTAAAGTTTATTTTTAAAAAATTGTAGTTTATTTGATGAACACTCCAGGTCTTCTCTAGCCAGGATTAACCTAGGATTCAAGAAGACTGAAGGAATGCAATAATTGTATTGTAAAATGAATGCGCTATTAGGAATCTTTGTTCCGTGCTCCTAAACAAAAACTTCTGAAAGTACTTAATGTACAAAGTATAGAATTCCGCTAGAGACAAAAAGCTTTATCGGAAACAAAAGAATTGTTTTCCAAGGTTGAAGAACTTGGTGCCGAAGTTAATTGCTGTAAAGAGATAGAATATACCAGCAAGAGAGTAGATTTACTCGCTGGAGCGTTAAAATAGGGTGATCTGTTGCATGAAAATACTGCTAATTCCTTCAATACAGAAGACGCATTTGTTCATAAATCTTGCTTTGTCCCTCTTTCTTTTCAAACAAAACAAAAGGTGACAACAGCATGAATCGAAACTGCGAAACCGTTCGCTGATTGGTTAAGACTTACATGTCATTTACTTAGGCCTGTTGGGAGTTGTTTACTTAATCGATGTGTTTTTGGTGGCTAAATCATGCTGGCATAATCATGAAACACGGGTAGAAAGAGAAGCTGTTAAGTAACACGGAGTTTAATTTCCACCTCCCGTCGAAGAAAAGGGTATTCATTTCCGTCTGCAGTCGACATTGATCCATGCGCGAACGCCTCAACTAATTTATCCCTTTAACGAGAAATAAACATAAATAATATCTTATAGATTTAGGACGTCCTGAAGAACATCTATTTGGATTCAATTAGCGTAACAGAATACAAACTTTTAATCACAAGAGTGTTTCGTCGCAGTTTGGAAAACCTTTTCAATGCGAGATAATCTAGAGACACTTTGCGCAGATGTGCGAAGTAAGGTTAGGTTATCAGCCGTTTCTAAGGTTACATTTAGGAATTTTGAACAATTGCGTTCAGTCGTTTAAAGTCCTGACGCGGGTAATCTCTTATAATCTCCTATCGCTTCAAAACACGGAGTGGATTTACATAGAATTGAGTAGTTTTTGAACTTGAAAAAGGCCATCTGATACCAAATGGCGCTGCCAACTCCACGTCGTAATAAACAGAATGTCAAGAAGTTAATTGAAAGAAGAGGTCAAATGAACAAACTTACTTGGTTTACTCGGTTTTCCAGGACCAGTTTTGCTGGACGGATATGCTGTGGAATCCTCTGTTTCTCTCATGTTTTAAGATTTGCACAACAACATAGTCAGTCATAAATCTCTTGCTCATAGTGTTGTCTCCTGCAGGTCTTTATATTCGCTCCAAAACCCTGCAACAAGATCATTCATGGCGATGATTAACTCTCATGACATAACTACGCTGACTATCGTGTTCTTTACTGCTTTGTAATAAACTACTTTAACTACGCATGCGCAATAGCGACAGATTAAGCTTTGCTTGTTCAATGATTACGCGTATTCGTCGGCAATCGTTGTCACTTTGGGATCATTGTTTAAGCATAAAGCTTTTATTTGAGAAAGCCGTTTAAACAAAACAAGGGATCTCAAAATTCCTTCATAATTGCTATCTCGGATTTCAGCGCGATTCAAATTTTAACCTTCTAGAATGTTTATTTAGTATGTATAATAGTTGAGTTGTGTAAGCTGCTCGTCAAAATTTTTTGAATAAAATTGGGTAATTGAAGCTTGAAAAGAAGCTAAAAAAATATTCTGCGCTCACTTTAGTAAAACGTATTTCGTCGTTTCACTATTTCGTTCATATTTTTTACGTTGCTCCAAAAATTACTGGAAAGATTTTCTCAGGAGCCAGTGGGAAAAGTACGTATGAAATAAATGTCCAACTGCCGGCTGTAGCTTTATCGCAAAATTCAGTTCATTCCGCTGTGTAATTGCTGTGTGTTTTGTGAGTGGTGTGTTCGTGTCCTGTTAAAGCAGTGCTCACGAAATAAATCCAAATGTGTCATGCAATTTGTTTGATCGTTTTATAATCATTAGAGCGCAAATAATTCATAACAGGTACGTTGTAGGAAAATATACCTTTTATGCATCGTAAACACTTTGACGTAGTACAATAATTTTATGTTAAATTAAGCATCCTTTGTTCATATGTTTGTTATGTATTGTAACCAATTTATACACAACGAGAGGTATGTAACAGTGTCCATCGTATATCCATGTCCCTACAACATGTTTAGGTCTCTCATCAGACTGCTTGCAATTAGAAAATGGCGTAATAGAGAAGATGTAAAGACGCTTGTATTGGTATCTCGAATGAAGGCAGAAAATCAAGGAATATTCGTATTAACCATTCCAAGGTTGAGGGAAAAACTGGGTCGAGTTGGCATTGAAGTGCAATGTGGGACTTTTTAGGGGGCATATTTCCAAGATGGCGGCTATTTTGTCCCCTTAAACCATCCCACAATGCACTGCAATGCCAACTCGACCCAGATTTTCCTCCACATCGGAATGACTAATTCATAGCCATTGTTGTGTCAACTTTACCAACAGCAACGTTGCAGAACAAAAAAGTTAACTGATCTATATGCGGAACTAGTTTCATCATATGAACACGACCTAGTGCAATGTTGTATTGGCAATGATAATATGCAGCTTTTTCGTATACCGTTGGCCAGGATTCTCGATGCGCGTTCTCCGATTCATATAATTTATTGCTGCAGATGCACTGAGTGCGACATCGCCAATTGCATGCATGCAAGTGCAACAGTTCAGTTGCACAGCGTGTCCAAGCATCTATAAGCATCGTTTTATTGAAAATGAATAAATCTGGTTCGTTTTCTGACCCCAAACCAAGGAAAGCACTTTCTATTAAAGTATCAAACAAACAAAAATAATGGATTTAACAGTGGTTCCACACAGTGGAAGGCTTCCACTAAACTCCACTAGATGAAGCTGTTTGATTATTTCAGAAAAACCTCCCTCAACTCTCAACTAAGTTAACTATGTTGTCCTCTATGAAGAGTTTCTAGAAATCTAATCGCCATTTTTTTCCGGCAACCGTGACGTCATCGAAGCATTAGCCAATCAAATATCAATAGCAAAATATGTCACTCAAGACCGGGATGTACTTTGTAATGGTAACAAGCGGTCCAGGCCATTAAAAAATATCTTCCTCAAAATGAATTACTAGCCTGTTACTTAGAAACCTCCTTTTTTTTGCAACCTTGAGAGACCTTGTCTTCTTTTTATTGACTTGATGTTCTGAATGTGATTTTTAGCTAAATCCCTACGAAATTGCTTATTCATTGACTCTTATTTCTTATTGTTTTAAACCTTTGTTGAGTTTGTTTTTGTTTCTATTGGTTTTGTCATTGTTATATTTTGTTGTATTGTTTTCGTATGGGGAAGTGAATCATCCAGCTTCGCGTATTTTTAGCAACATACGATAAAGTGTGGTGAACTGGATGAACACGTGTAATATTCATTAGGGAAGACCAAACTGTTTGAAAAACGAAGAATTCGCCGCTATACGAGATTTTTCGGAATCAACTTTTACACGGCTATATGACACCGAATTTTAAGAGATTGGCTTATTGAATCTCTCTTCTAAGGAAATAAAACTGCAAACGTACAAGAAAAAACTTTGCAACAAAGGAAAAAGCCTATAAACTACTAACTATTAACTAACTGGGTTCATGAATCGATCCCTGCCAGCATTTAATTATGTGAGGCACGGCTGTGCCGCTCGGTAATGTTCTTCCCATTCGACCGCCGAATCAACATAAATGAACCTAAATCACTACCAAGTTAAAACTAGTAACAACATCTATGGCAACGTTTGAATTGACTGAATTGTTGTTCTAGTCATGTTTCTTTGATATCACGTTACAAATCTTCGACTTTCTAAAAAAAATCGCTGACTAAGATTCTTTTCGCATGTTCATAATTGTTGTTTATATCACATAACGTTTGGCTAAAATGTTTATTGTCCGTACTTATTGACCAATATCAGTTAGTACCGTTTACCAAGGTTTCCAAAAATTGCTAGACAATGTTAAGAAAACATAAAAACCTCACTGCTAAACACCTGTATTATTACATCCTCGTGTTTTTATCGTTTGTTCAATTATTACTCGCTCGACCACAAAGCATGGCCATGTTCCTCCTGCAGCGAACGGTAGCGTTGCGTGCATCTTTACTTGGAATCCTTTCTCTTTCTAAGTGCATTTACTTGTAAGAACTTGCTTTTTTGTAACATGGAATAAATAGATACTGGTTCATGATGTACAAACCTTGGTGGACTTTATCAATAAATCATAAACCACAAACAATTATTTCGACCGTGCTAACTTGGTCATTATAACTTTCAAAGTTCCTCTTCCTCAACGATTTTATCTTCTTATAAATTAAGTTTTCTGTTCTTGAATAATCTGAGTGCAGATTTTATTATGATCAAGGCAACAGCTATAGACCATAAACTAACGTAAATTAATATCAGGGATTAGACTGAAGTGGGCTAATAATTACGAAAACTGTTCCTCAGTAAAAATTACACCAAACTATACCTAACAAACAAACGCCTACGTTGGATAGAAATGATCGCAGTATGTCAACAATAAATGGACGGATGTCTGTCACTTAGTGTTACCTTTCCTTTTCTCGTAGAATCAGCCTGAATAAATTGGTGTTGATAGCTAAATCCACGAAAGCTTGACAGATTCTGTGGAGAGAGATGTGAGATTTGCCATAGGCTCTTCTTTCACAAATATTTGATGATTTTCAAAGAGAATAAAATTATGAACACTATAGCCGTTATAATGGAGATCTTCTCTTTCTGATATGCTAATTGTCTTTACCTTGACGCCAGCGGACGTCAGTTCTGATTGGTTAGATTCGCTGTTTATCACCTGTCTTCCATAGGGAATTTCAAGGAGAAAGTGACTGGAAACGATGACAACCACGAACGAACCTTCTTCCTTGACCCTGATCAGTAAAAGCAAATTATTTCAGTTTTAGTTGCTTCTCTTACACATTTCTTGAACTTCGAAGTGACCACCAATTATGAAGCTCAGTGAACTTACTATAAATTTGTTCAAACCATAAAAAACGTACAAACAGCTAAGAACGAAACACTAATCGGTAATATAAATAAATTTGATTAAAAGTTCACTACTTATTGAATCGTTTTCTTAATAATCTTTGAATAGGTATTGTAGTTTCAGTTAGTTATATTTTTCAAAATTGTTCAAGTTATTTTCAGTCGGGAAACTGAGAATACACATTATCGATGTCTATTACATGCTTAAACTCTAAAGTCGAACAAAGAGCTGGCGAATATTAATAACTTTATAAATAAGGCACCCCGTCAAAGATGAGAGTTTATCTGTGTTTAGACTGATGAACACGTTAGATAAATCGAACTCGTGGCTTGATCTAGAGGCACAAGAGGCTTTGCACCATCACATGATGGCAGCCATGACAGGCATCGATTGAAAGTGAATAATTAAATGAAAAAATAGAAAATGAAAATATATATTTTTTAAACTCTTGAGCATTTGGGTACGATCACTACACTTTGAGAGGAACAACTTTATTTTAGTTTTAATTTTAGGGATTTTATGAATTATTTAAAGCACTTTGTAATATTTAATGTCACAAATTGATTCACTCAGTTATTCACCAAAGTTTAGCTTTGATTTGATACCAAATTATTTAGCTTAGATTTGAAAATTGATAAACCTCATAAAACAATTGCCATTTGCTTTGGTGGCTCACAATCATTAAGAAATACAAATTATTGATAGACAATAAAGAAATGAGATGGAAAATCAAAAACAAATACGTTTACGTTTCCTACGGTTTAAAATAAATTTGAAGGTTTAAAAAAAATCTTGTTCATCGTAACAAAATCAATTAAAAAATTTCGCCTGTACTTGATATTATTATTATTTAGATATAGATACCAAATTTTAATAAGACCAGTTACTGAAACTCCAATTTCACATCACAATAAAGAATTGTTTTCATAGCAACAGAAACTCTTGCTGCAAAAATGCTTCTCGTTTAAAAAAGTTCAGATTGTCTCATTACGTTTATTCAGTTATACGTAGAATGTTCAGTTCTACAATATATCAGTTGCAGCGTGTATCACACTGCCAACTTCCTAACCAAAATGTCTAACTGGGCATTCTCGCCTTCGCTTCGTAAAAAGATCATGTTTCTTATGATTCTGTCCTTAATTGTAGTGATTTTTCAACTCTTCCATTTTCAAAACAGTTTAACTGTGCAATGGCAAAGAAGAGAGGGTCGAGCAGTTAATTATGTTTCAGAAATCCTCGCAAGATATTTCTCTGAAGATTCTGGATCGTTGGAAAAAAGAAAAGACATGAGAAAGATGGATTCTTTTGGAATGAGAATTCAAGAAATAGAACTTGTAGGTAACTCTAGATTTGGTGATAAAGATGATGGGAGAGTCGATTTAAATAATAAAAACGACGTACTTAGATTTCATGATAACACCAAGCTTGAAAAGGCCCAAAATGATTTCAACGAATCCTCAAGTATGGAACAACAGTCGAAAGTTGAGGAAAAAGTTGAGGTAAAAACTGAAAAATTTTATGCAAGTAAAAATAACACCAAGCTTGAAAAGGCCCAAAAGGATTTCAACGAATCCTCAAGTATGGAGCAACAGTCGAAAGTTGTGAAAAAAGAGAGACCAACAAAATTGACTACAAAATTGAACACCCAGGAAAAGAAAACTTCATATTTTGGATTTCTAAATTTACACATCTGGGATAGTGTTTGTGGAGATAAAGTTCGGAACTTGAAGGAGTTTATACTCTTTCCAAGTGCGCCAAGGTTTAGACTTATGATCAACAAGTTTGAAGCCAAAGGAACAAATATGAACGATTTGGGAGTGCGAATGTTTGGCTTCCTTCATCCAAATGAATCTGGCACTTACAAGTTTGGAATTGCGTCTGCAGGAAACTCAGAATTATGGATAAGTACTGATGCAAAACCGAGGAATAATAAGTTTATGGCATTTGTGGGTCCTGAGAAAGAAAGGAATACAAATTACTCAGGGAACTTTAAGAAATTTCCAAGTCAAATTTCCAAGTCAGTAACTCTCCAAAAAGATGGGAAATATTTTATAGAAGTCATTTATAAGCATGGCACGGGTTCGTATGGTGTCGAAGTTGCCTGGATGAAGCCAGGAACTTCAGATTTTCAGATTATTTCTGGAAGTTACTTGTCCTTAGCTGTGAACGACAGCCATATTCCTAACAACACTGTAACGGTGAAAGACTATACTGAAAGGAAAAGAAAAGTCAATATACAAGGAATCAACCAAATGCTTTTTATGGATTTCATAGACTTTGAAGATGCGTTCCCTGAATGCGAATATGAACCAAGTTATTACATAAAAGAGAAATTGGTGAGATTTCAGGTGAGTTTTGAACACAAGCACTTCAAAGTGTCACTCTGGTTGCTAGGATACGGGCATACTCGTTAAGTTTAGCTCGTTCTATGCTTTGATTCCAATTTTACGACCAAAAACCAAACTGTCCTTTATCGTAGCTAGTTTTCTTACATTTTGTACTACATTACTTGAAAATTTAACTGACATTGAAATTGCTCAAAGTTAAAGTAGATTCAATTTTGAGGTGATTGATGAGTCCCAGAATGCAAACGGTAGTCCTTGCTACGTGGAGTGTCAGCTGTCACGCTGATTATTCAATATTGCTGATAGATTTAACAATTTAAAATCAATTTGGCTTGGAAAACAAGTCCTTTTTGTCAACTAAGAATACTGATCCTCTTTAATATAACCAAGGACTGAAGTGCTGTTATTTAAAAAAAAAAACCACAAAGCTTTCGTTTATCTTTTCATGCTAGCTATCTAGATAGAGCTCAATTTTCCCCTTTACTACTGTTATTACTTAAATGGAACTTAAAAAGAACAAGCACTGCAGGAAAAACATCGAGAAAATGAGAATCTAGTTGATCCTATTTTTCTTCTCTTTCTCTAACTTTCTATCTTCATGTGAATTGATGGTTTGTAAGCATTTATGAGAGAGAAAACTAACAAAGACTAGGCTGCCATCTTGGTGGTATAACTGTGCGGACACACTAACCCGGACCACTTTAAGGAATCTAACCAATCACAACATAGATCGAAAACAAAGGAATAGTACTTAAAAGTCAAACTTGAACCAATCAGGAGTAAGCAACGAAGTCTAGATAAAAAAACTTCAATTTGATTCAATTCAATTTTATTCACACACTTTATATAGAGTTGAATAACAAATCATAATTGTTTACATTTACAAATCATACTAGATTTTATAGAAAGATATATAAATAAATATTAAATATAAACAGTTACCACAGTGAGTGTGCAGTGATGGTTTAAGTAGTATAAACTTTCGCGTAAACCATCACTAAAAGCCTCTAATAATATATTCTCTTACCAACAGGGAGCTCGAAACAAAAGTAATACTCACTTTACTGAGGTTTACCCGCCTGACAAAACCAACGAAACTCTTCCTATGGTGATGAACGATGACATATGGTGGATTGAAAACAACTATGGTAATGACGTCATCGATAATGAGACCGCGATGCATATCGGGAAACTTTTTACCAAAACTTTGGAGGACAAGTACAATGGGTAAGTGTGTTGAGAGTAGTACTTGGATTCACTTCCAATTTTCGTTTTTCTCACACTATATAAACCTAAACTAAGCTTAAACTCTCACCCCTCAATCCCGCTAAAGATGTTCGTGCAAGATAGAGGGAATGTCTAAAGCATTGCTCTTGACCTTTGAATTGTAGCTCAGGGAAGCTCAGGGTCGACGTTGTTATGTCAAATTCGTTTCATTATTTCCTTGGTGCTGAATGAAAGAAACGCAGGCTCCGGAAACGGATTGTTTCATTAAGGCGCTGAAATACGAGACAAAAACGTCCAACTTGTCGCGCAACATTGTTGCGGTGCAAGTTCGAAAACAATGTTGCTCGTTTTACACCCTATCTATCCAACTTGTCACGCAACAAAATCTAATGTTGCAAGTCGGGACTATAACGGTGATATTCTGCACGCTGATTGGCTACAAGCTACATAATTCAAGATGGCGGCCGCTTCTGCACATAAAATGTTGCGTGACAAGTTGGACAAGTGATGAAAAACGAGCAACAAATCGCAAATTTGTTGCAGAAAGTTGATCTAAGTTCTACTTTTCGCAACAAGTTTTCCCCACTTGCAACAAAAGACTTTGTTGCGTGAGAAGTTGGATAGATAGGGTGTAAAACGAGCAACATTGCTTTCGAACTTGCACCGCAACAATGTTGCGCGACAAGTTGGACGTTTTTGTGTCTCGTAATTCAGCGCCTTTATGGATTATTATTTTTGCCAGAACTTTTAAAGTGGTTAAATTGATGACAATGGAGAGAGTGATCGATAAAATCAAAGGGAATCGATATCACATTCAAATAGAAATCGAAGATTTGTACAGCAAAAGACATTTCGAGTTCTCAGAGTTTCTGTACCAGCCAAGAGACGCGGGCTACCTGTGCTTTCCTCGTGGTTTTCGTTGGAGCAAACATGCAACTGTGAATGTGATTGTGCCTCTGAAAAACAGTGGTCGGTGGGCTTTGTACTTCATCAAGAATATTGCAGGTAGGTCTGACTTTAGCTTTTTCTTTCTGTCTGCACTAAAAATCAGCAAGCCTTCATAGTTTATCGATAAGCACCTCTGGGTTGATCAGAGTCAGGGCGCGGCTAATAGAATGAATTGGAATACAACTTGTTAGATTTTGGGGAGGGACGAAAACCGAGAACCGAGAGACCCAAAGGAAAAGGGTAGGAAATGATGGGAGGAAGAAAAGAGAAGTATAAGAGTCTCTTTTTTCTTCCCAAACGGAAATATTTAATAAAAGATTCCATGCTATTCCAAAGATTTCCAAAGAATAAGAATAGGAAAAGTTGGAAGAAAGAAGAAAGAAGGAAGAAGAGAGAAAGTGGAAGAGTCTTTTTTTCCTTCCTATTCATATAGTTAGAGAGTTAGAGATGTGTTATTAAACTTTATCACTTTTACAGATATCATATACAAAACACGTGACCCTCATATCCACGTGGTCATCATTGATTACGAAAGCACCGACATCGACGTCGAAGCTATTCTAAAGAAAAGTTCTCTCAGTCGGTATACAGTCGTGACGTTGCCTGGCAACAAGAAATTCAACAGAGCAGAAGCTTTGCAGAAGGGGGCTGATGCTGTCAAGGATCCTCACAGCATTCTGTTCTTTTGTGATTTAAATCTTAAAATTCCCGCAAAACTGATCGAAACCGTCCGCAAGGTGAGCAACAACTTTTTAGTCCGTTTAGGTAGCGAGCCCGTACTAAGGGACCGGTCATTATTTAAGTCGGAGGGAGTGAGGGGGTGGGGGGGGGGGGGGGGTGGAGGAGAAGATGGGGGGCCCCTCCAATTTTTTTTTACTGGAATAAGGGGGACCTTCGAAGGTCAAAAGGAGGATTGGGAGGATTTTTTAAACGATTGAAGGGGGGTACCGGAAAAACATCAAAGCTATCAGGCAGGGGTCTGGAAAATTTTTTGCGTCAAAATCTATCTTTCTATTTTTTCATTCATTTACAGCATTGCGTAGAAGGCAAGATGGCATTCGCTCCAGTAGTAAAGCGTCTAAAATGCGGATTTTATCCTGAACTACCATTTGGTTACTGGGAGACGCTTGGATTTGGCCTTTTCGCGTTGTTCAAGTCAGATTTTGACCGAGTCGGAGGAATGAATGTCAAAGAATTTCAAAACTGGGGCGGGGAGGACTGGGAACTACTTGATCGTGTTTTAGAATCCCGGATCGAGGTAGAAAGACTGAAAATCCCTTCTTTTTATCATTTTTATCATCCTGGGAATAGTCGGATTGGTGTCTGAATCCTATTGCACCTAATTCGATATTCGAAAGTGCCAGTAGACGTGAATACATTGCGCATGCGCGGGCATTTAGTGCCGGCGCACGTCAAATCGATAGACTCGGGGCTAATCCGAAAACCAGGACCTACAGTCCAAATAAAACACTTTGAAAATTCACTAATCTCACGACATCAGTAGAGAACTTTATTTCTGCGACCTCGACGATTTTTAACACTAGATTGTGAGTTGCTTTGCGGTATGCGGGCTCCTACTCTAACAAAAGGTAAAAAAACAACCGCAGACCACCAAGCAACGCAGGCCACCATTTCGGATTTGCTCCAATTGTGTCACTATTGATGCATTGTCTTCTCAAGCACAACCATAAAAGAAATGATACTTAAGGGCTTGGCACTTGGTATGAAATGGGAAAACGTTACACCCAAGGTAAGAAAGGTCTCTTCAAGTCAAACCACACAATGTCCTTTCACAACGTCTTTATTCTAACGAGGTTCAAATATTAACCAAATAATTTCAGATATTTAAGCGTGACTCCTGTGATTAGCTCAAGTTTATTTGAATTTACATTAAAAAAATTGCTAGAGTAAGTTTGTGATTGTTATTATCGTACTACGCATGAAACTATGTTTCACTATGGATCATCATAATTGTATGTTAGTCACTGGATTTGTAAGATTTGATTAGTATGTTCGATCAGTATTAATCATTGAAAGAATTCTTTGATTTTTTTACATTGTCCTACATGGTTTTTTTTTTTATATCATTCCCAAGGAAATGAAATTACAAAAAACCATGTTGGCCATGTTGGTTGACATGAGAGACCAATGACAATTCGTTTATCTGAAGTTCAACCAAGATGGCGGACATTAAAACATGCAGGCACAAAAAAAAAATTATCACAGCAGCAACAAAATCATGCCAAACACTTACCACGTAGGAATTTTAAGTTGAAAAAGAAAACACCAAAAGTCGCTTATACATAACGAACATCTTTTGATGATGTAACAAGTTTTAATTTCCTAAATTAAGGCTATCCTTCGTGTACAAGAATTCCTAATATTTGAATGGTCGCCATGTTGGCTGACAAAACTAGCAAATAAATGGCACAGGAAACCCACCCCTGAGCTTTACTAAATGATCCTAAATTTAATTTAAGATTAGCATTTAATGGACTACAAACAGCAACACCAAAAACGAAACCCCAGCAACGGAATTTCGAAGCAAGCTAAATTACAACTGAACAATGAAAAGTAGTTTCAAAAACGTGCCCGTCTTCATTGGTTCCAGCTCACTTCCTAACTTAAAGTAAGTAAAGCGAAAGGACTGGTGCCTAACCCGACAGGTTTAGCGCGTCAGTTAAGCAAGCTACGCATGAAAACATTAACACTTCATTCTAAATACCAATACATTGAAAAAATATGAAATAATCTAATACTAAAATTTGAAAATTTTCTCGAACGTACATTCGAGTCATAACTAAATTTTGTTAACTTTTTTGGCTAAAAATTAGAAAATCCAGTCTCGTACCTAGACCCTACTCATTAGCCAAATTCTATGATTTTACTAAGCATAGAGTAGAGTCTGTGTATCTGAGAATGTTAGAAAATAAACCTAGTGCACCTGTTCGCAGTTCTCTCTTCTTTGTAAAGAATAGAGAACTGGGTAACGGTGCATAACACCAGCATCGTATCAAGGGGTTCTTTCCACTGAATGATGTAAACGACCAATCGATTTTTAAGGATTGATTTAAGAGTTATTTAGATTGTTAACAGACCCTCTTTTCCTTTCTAACTCATTCAAGTCGGGGTTCTTTCCCTTTCAGGTCGCGCGTGTCGCTTCAAACTCGCCCCACTCCCCGCGCGACCAAGTTAGGGAAAAAATTCGACTCAATTGAGTTAGGAGGGAAAAGAGGGAATGTTAACAGTCTAGTTATTCAAGTACTTGACAAACAAAGAAAATGCGATTCGTGATACTTAACTCCTCATAGTTAATTTGCTCACTAAAACTAAGTACGTTTTGTAGACACAACCACTGGATCACTATTGGTCAGGAATCAAAATTATTTACTGCATTTAAACAGTAAATGCTATTATTTTTGAATTTACTTAGTCTTAATAATCATATAATCATACCAATGACATATATAAGGGTATCGACGATCCTTTTGGTCAAGTTATACTTTTGCTGACTTGTCGCGTACCAACCCACCTTCAGAAACAAAATACAATAGAAAAGAACATGATTGTGATGAATAAGTTAGTCGCCATCATCTTCATCAATGTTATGTATTATCATCATAATCATTGTACGTAATGCGATCCAATATTCAGGACAACTAGCACTGACAGTACATTCAACTGTTCTTCTTGCTTTAGCATTTAGCTTTAGCATTCTTTTTAACAAAATTCGTCGATCAACTGACTCAAATATTTATCACTTGAAAATGACACCTTGATACGAGGCTTGATACGCGTCAATGAAAAATTAGACAGAAATCTTGACACCGCTTGCATGAAGTCTTCGATACATCATGGGAGGGACCCTCTTCCATTCCCTAGATAGCAAATCGAACGAGGTACATCTGTTGCAACAAGCTTTCATCTTCATTCGTTCGTTACCACCAAGTAAGAACATCTCAGTACCCACTACGCATGCGCTGAAACCAAACTTCGCGCACGGCATGGTGGGCAGTTCCATCCACTTCCGGTTGCGCATGTCGAACATTTCCATCGAGTCTAAAGTAATGTCATCTGACGTAAGCCCTCCAGCCACAATAATCTTGTCGCCACCTGCTACCACGGCACAGCGCCTTCTTTTAGATTTCATGGCGGGAAAATTGACCCATTTATTTTCTTGGATACTGAACGCGTCTACGACGTTAGTCGGTCGACGCATGACGTCACCGCCAATCTATAAAAGTATTTATTCCGTAAATTTAAAAAAAAAAATCACTCATGTAAAGGTTAACAGTGTGGAATAAGTATGTTATGTGAAATTTTCACTTACCACGAAGAAATGGTCATTTGCTATGGCACCACCACTCCTTGCCCTTGCGCTTGGCATGTTTGGCAAGTCCAGCCATTTTTGTGTTTCTACTTCGAATGTCTGACATGAGTTAAGCTCAACGTTATTATACCCTCCCGAGATCAGCAGCTTACCACGTGATTCATCCATTACACTAGCTGCATACGCACGCGCAGAAGGCATCGGAGTTCCCTTGCTCCATTCCTTGGAATTCCAGTTAAACAAAATGACGTCATCAAACGGACTCTTGCGATCAGAACCTCCAGCCAGTACTATAACCTTCCCAAGACTCCCTGCGGCCATACTGTCACGTGCGAATGGCATTGAAGGAAGTTCGGTCCAGTCCCCTGTCGACTCGCTGTAAGCTTCCACAGTGTCCAACTGATAGCGACCTTCGTAGCCTCCACAGCACACAATTACGTCACCAGTCAGTTCCGACCAATCCGAATGACTGCCGCCATTGTTATTTTCTTCCGTCATTTTCAATAGATCTATAAATTGAAAATGAGAAAATAAGAGAAAAATATCAAATGCCCTTGGCGGGAATCAAACCCACGTCTTCGGTATTCCAGTCCGATGTGTTAATTTATTACTACTATACTATATAAATTGAAAATGATTTATTCGTTAGGAAAAAAAAGAAATAAAATCCAAGTCAAAAAAGTCAAAAACAATCTTATACAGTAGAGTATTTGCGTGACACAAAATTTTGCATGGTATGAACGACTGTACACCAATAACAATGAATAATTCAACTCGCGCTGATGCGTTTCCGTCAAAAAAGGCGGGAAATAAATAGCGCTACCAAAACAAATATTTTCCAATTAAACATGAATTTAAAATAAGTTAGAATAATGAATTTTAAATTAATATACGAGTAAAAATAATAAAAGAATAAATATGGTTAGAATACTGATTAGTTTTATTGATTTTTCAAGTGGTTTTTTAGTTTACGAAACCAATAGATTCGACATGGCAAGGCAGACATGCAAATTACGGGACATTTGAAATGCGGCAGAGAAAAGACTAGATAAATTAAACCGAGCTAACCACAAAGGTAAAAAAAATATTAATCGCCGACAAAATAATTTCTAAAAATACCATCCTGCGTGGTAACCTGACAACTTGTTATTCGAACATTCTGTCTTAAATATTTTGGCGTAGAATTTTTGACTCAAGGATAATGTTAGAACGGTTAAAAAATATAATTCTTCGGAGACATGAAGCGACGTACATAACGCCCATCCCACCTAATTTTTGAAACATTTTTTACAAGAGTTGCGTCTTAAAAGTAGACTAGTATCACTGTAAAAATTAAGTACAGCTATAATTCATTCGTACTTCTATATTTCTGCTCACTTAATAGGCCACTTTTATGCTCGAACGAAATGAAAATAGAATTATTCCTGCTTTGGAAATTGTCTCTTCTTGCCTTGCGTACGTTCCTTGGATCTGCTTGTATAATGTTTTTATTATTTCTACGAGTTATTGTCCTCCGTTGTAATGTTTTATTCCCATTACTAATTTTTAAAGAATAAAATTATGCATTTTGAAGCGAGCTCCAAGTTTGGGTTTCCAAGTGTATTCGTACGACAGGTGTTTTCCAAGTCCATACTTAACGAGCCCAGAGCTTAAAAACACTGATACCAAAAAATACAGGAGCCATCTTTTCGACAAAACAAACTTCCCTTTTTTTTTTCAAGTCCATAAATCGGTTAAAATGTAATTGGAATTGTGATTATTTTTCTAATTTTTGGATTTGATAATCGTATCTTCAAAGTAACTCACCTTTTAACCTTTGAATGCGTTTTCAAAACGTATTCTATGGTGCCAATTTTGGCGATTATTTTCCTCGCTTCTCCCGAATGTCAACAGAATGAATATTTTAACGAGCCTGGAGTCCGAGGTAAATAGTGTCACAAATAAAGGTTATTGCACCCGTTCTTATTCTCTCCAGCTTCTGACAGCTAATCAGGGACTCATTTAAATACTACTAACTTTAATATATATTCTGCATGAAAATTATAGGAATGAATATATGAAAGCCAACACCCCTAACTAGTCAGTGTTCATTTTGTGGGTAAAACAAATCCACATCAGCCACGAATAGTTCGTATGCGGTTAAAGAAAACGATTATAGGAAAGACAAAATTAAAAATCTAAGGCTTATACCGGCTATTTTTGGATTACTTTATTATTTCCAACGTCTTCATCGAAGATCTTTGAATGAAGAATTTGACAGCAGAGATATATTATGATATATATTACCATTAGGAAAATATGAGTCAGAGTAAATACGCAGAAAACATCAGGTTTTCTTTGCAATTTCCCACGACTTTAAGATTTATATTCAAGAGAATTAAAGCTCGTAAAAAAAGAATATTGTTTGGTCTATGGGAAAGAAATGAAAATGTAAAATCGCATTGCGGGAAAGATACCGAATGTTAAATTTTTTAATCGTCAATTTGATTAATATTCTCACCTTGAAACGACATCAACGATCCAAGCAGTCTCCCGTAAAGCTCGAACTGGCAATAATCGAATATCGAGCTATACTTCCTAGACAGTACTTATGCATATGCACAGGTAGTATGACCATAGACTAGTAACCAATCTCCTACGATAATGCAACAATCACCGACAAATAAAAAACTACGTCCTAAATAAATTTGCTAAATGAATTGCACAGTTTAAGAAAACGCTGCCTACCTAAAATGCTTATTACTTCGGTTTTTGCTTTTAGTTCAAACGAAAAAATATATATTAATGCATTACACGTGGATATCCTACCACTAGGCTACTGGAATATAGTATATACTGGACTTGACTATCAAAATGAACTAATTGATATCTATTATTTTTAATGCCAAGGCACGGAATCAGAGTTTTTAATTCCTAAATGTAGTACACGTAAACATACTCAAAAGACATTTACATAAATTATATTCAAGCTTATACCTTTGAGTTCAATTTTCGAAGGAGAATAAGTTTCCAAAACAGCAGCTTACCTGATAATGCTAATGTTGAAGGAAAACTGTTGTATTAAGCTTTCTTGCTCGTTTTTCTCAAGGATGGAAGAAAACTTTTGAAATCTAGAAACTTCCAAGAAAAATACAAAATTAGTCACAACACAAAACTAAAATTTAAATAAACGTAGATATTAAAGTATTAGTGATAATTGAATACTGATATTATGTAAGTTTAGTTCCTAATGTCTCTAATGTCTCTCTGTCTCTCCTAATATTACTCTAATACTTACCAAAGGACATATACTGAAATATCTTGTTATACCTTGCTGGTTAATGTCTTGGCACGTTTTGCAATACTATCCAGCCTCAAAACAGGATATATCAGCACCACAGGAGCACACAGCAAGACAGCGAGACATTAAATTCCACTTTGCCTAGAGACGCTTCAAATATATCTTGAAAACGCGGACTACTTAAAGACTATGTTTATTTAGCGAAAAACGACAAAGAAAACGTGGTTAGAAATATTCAAATATTTCTCAGTGGGACGTTTCTAAAAAGGAGGTGGGGTGTCAAAACTTAATCAAATATCAGAAATTTATACAAGATTATTTGACCTTTTGTTTCGTAACAACCAATCAGTCAACGGGAAATATATAAAGCTGACAGAATGGAACAAAAGAAAACAAACATATTTTTATCACTGTATGTGCTTTTTAGTACTCTTTATTTCTCTTTATCCTTCATCAAGCGCTTCATCATAAACGCTTTAAATCATAAATAATCATAAACACAAGATAATAAATAGTGAAAATTCAGCTACACGTTCATGAGTTGCACTGGTGGTTCAGTGGTAGAATTCTCGCCTGCCACGCGGGAGGCCCGGGTTCGATTCCCGGCCAGTGCACATAATATTTTTTCGACTTAAAAAGGCAATATATATTTTTTTGCATTGGATATAATTATATGAATTTTGAAATAAATATTTAATTTTATCTCACTCTTTTTTAAGAGTTATTGTGGTGATTTCCGGTTGAGATCCTATTCTAAGCGGAATACCCCAATACTTGGTTCCTGATGACACATAAATCCAAGTTCCCTCCTGGTGATACAAACCAGCAAAAAAAGGGTTCCACAAGTAAACTGGTATATGAAGTGGAAAAAATTGACCCCCATGTGTGTGGCCAGACAGAATCAAGTCAATATCCTTATATTCTTTCAATGCTAACTTTGCAGCTTGAGGTTGATGAGCAAGGAGAATTGTGGGATACTTAGCTTGACGACTTTGGAGTGCTTCTTGAAGGTTCATGCCATGTCCAGGGAACCTATGTGATAAATTGAAAAAATGTATACAGCTTTGACTATACTATAATCATAGTATAAAATCATATTATCATCCATAAATTTAATTTATAACATTATTTTAAAAAATATATGAAAATAAAACTAGTTTTAGTTAAAATCCATAAAATTAATAATTTTTCATAGAAGAAATATATAGATAAGCATAAGGTCTTGAATAAGGATATTTGTCAATTTTTTCACAGTTTTATGGTTTACTTTAATGACAGAAAGGAGGATTTTAGAAGTTCAAATTGGATGGTCCTTTGAACCCAATACTTGTCTTCTTATTATGTAGTTACAGAAATTGTCCATACCCCCCCTCCACCACACAGAGAGTTTTTTAAAGACCAACCCTACCCCAGTAGCTCATAGTAAAATAAAAATGACTGTTGATTCTGGGAGCAAAAGCACAAACTCTATCAATTCGAATTTGGGCATGTGCATTATGTACATACTAGGTGGCCAGATTTCTGGCTACTGCGGGCTAGAAGTCAGAGTCTCAGGCATTTTGTTGGCCATGCACAGTAAAAATTTCAGGGCTCTGGAGTTGAGAGTGATTGGATAGTAGTATAGGGAATGGGGGTTCCAGCGCAATCTCAACACGGGCAAGACCCGTGTCAAAAATCCACCTACGGACAATCCCCACTCCAAGTGTGGTTGAGGGCAACAGCGCAAATATGTTAGTCTATATATGGAGTGCGAAGAATGTAAAGAGTTTGTTTATGATTTCTGTGTAAAGTGCTTGAAACCCAAGTTTGTACCTACTAAACCAAATAAGTATATTTGTTGTGACAAGAAAATGCAAATAGAAGACGACACGTCAGCACAGTGTTACGAATGTGGTAAGAATATTCGTAATGCCGTACCAAATGCTACCAAAGAGCAGTATTACGCTAATGGAGGCCGTAAGAAGACCCCATACAAAAGAATAAAATACTTCAGAGACTGGATGAGTCACATTCAAGGTCATCGGCCGGTATATTTAGACAACGAAGTAAAGAAGAAAATCATAGACCATTTAGAAGAGCCAACCCCGCAAAGTCTACGGAAAACGCTGAAAAAATTAAAACTAGGGAAATATTACAAAGCTATTCCCTATCTTTTGTCTGAAATTACCGGTAAGTCTATTCCCGAGGTTTCTGATATGAGCAGAGCCGAGTGGATGTTTTGTCGGCTGGATAAGGATATTCCTTATTACCCTAACGTAATCTACGAAATATTTTATGAAATAGACCCCAGCCACCCCCTGTTAGGATGGATTCCGAGGCGACAATAACATATTACGCGTAATTCGTACGATGAATTTATATTACGCGTAATAATTTGCCAAATAAAGTCATGCAAATAATTCATATTACGCATAATAATTCGCTAAATGATTCATATTACGCGTAATAATTCGCCAAATAATTCGTATTACGCGTAATAATTCGCCAAATAATTCATATTACGCGTAATAATTCACTGAATTTATATTACGCGTAATTTCTAGACTGACGTTCAATATGTAAATAGAATCCCGTCACGCTCTTTTCGAAGCAGATGTTTACTGAGCAAGCTTTCTTTGAAGCTCTTCTTTCGCTTCTTGGTAGATCTTTTTGCGAGATTCCTCGGAAAGATCTTTTACGACTGTTTTTTTATTCCTTATGTCCGACTTTAATTTCTCATACTTTTCCTCTTCGGCTAAGATAAGCGAGAATTCTACGTCGTCTATCTTTCTGTCACGCAAAGCCTTTGAGACAAGGTCAGTGATCGTATTTACTTTAGCCCTTGACAGAGCTATTGTTGTATCGTGTTTTGATATTTTGCTTGACAACTGTTTCATAATACCCGTAGTAACAGCTGAAATAATACCACAGGCTGCCCCAACGCCGGCCAAAGGAACTCCAACGATTATTCCCGGCCCAGTAAGCGAAGTAGCAACGCCAGAACCCGTTAACACAACAGATATGGATCCTGAAGTTATCGCAATCTTATGTAGCGTACTCCGGGCTCTGACGTATTTCTTCCTAACTTTTTCATAGTGTTTTGTTTGCCCTTCCAAGTAAGCCAGGATTAAGTTCGCTTTATTCAGACGAAAGTTTTCAGCGTTTAATTCGTTAGGTGTAGTATAGGGAACATCTGGGTACAACTTAGGTGCTGATGGTATAACATCCATTATATATACTAATGTACGACGCTTTTGGGAATGATATTGAGGAGCAGCCACATCACGACAACCGGGATTACTGGAACTGGAGGGCCTTTAGGAAGATGTTTCCGCATGCAGACCCTAGTAAGTTCGAAAGAAGACCCGATGGGATTTACTATAACGGCTCTAGGATGTACAGCAATGAGGATTTGAAACATTCAAAGCTGGAGCAAGTAGGTGATCAGGTGCAGCGATTGACGATTGTACACCCCGTTCATAAAGAAAGGCCACCAAACCCCGAGCATAAAGCACCTAATTTTCCTAGAAACTTATTGTTAACCACGGAAGATTACCCATTTTACGATGCTGAAGGTGGTGTAAACAACTTCGAAAAGCTGGTAACGCACCTGAAGATTTCAGTGGGTAAACAATCATTTAACGTAATACTAAGAAATATCTATAAGAATACGATGTTGAAGCATACGTCGGGTAAAGAGGCCAGGGAATGGTTAGCAGGGCCCAATATGCGGTATTGGCCGCAGCAGTTAGACTTTGCTATTTGGGCTGCCACTAAAGGTTGTGGTGTTGCCGCGGACATGTTTCACATTCCAATTATGCAGTTTCACGTTGCCTTTACGGTAAGGAGGTTGTTGAAGGAGCTTAACGCACCCCTACCGGGAGATAAGGCATTTAATCCAATGAATAACCGATATGACGCCGCAGCCCTGGAAAGGTTAATTAATGAGTTCAAACCACAGCAAAGAGACTTTCGTTACAAAGAGGGTAAGACGCATGGGCTGGGTATAGTTTACGTTTGGGGTGCCAATGGTGAGAAGCCGGCTGACTACGGACATCAGGAATACCCAAGTAATGAGTTAGAGTTCGGTGATATGGGCGGCGATAAGGGTAATAATTCATTAATTACTAGAATTCAAACAAACTACCCCGGCACTTGGGATCCGTTCGTGTTAATGAAAGGAAAAGGTTTAAGGAACCTAGCCAGGATTAACCGTAGCATTGAAGCATTCGTGTACTGCATCCTGGGAGCGCAGGTAAATACCCGCAACCCCATTGTTGGATCCCAAGGCGCTTCACAGGAAACGCAACAAGAATTCCTAACTTTATTTGAGTCTGCAATAATAGAGAACAACATATCCAAGTCGGTGCAGAGATATCAATTAGCGGTGCAGCAGTCTAAAGTGCGACTGGATTACGCTTTGTCGCCTGGTTGTTGGTTAATGCCAAGTAATTTAGTTATTAACACCAATTCCGTTGTGGGTTATAACAACAAGCTGCAGCGAGCTACTAAGGATATGAAGTTTGGGGTGAACGACGTGAACTCTGACACTCTTAGGAACATTCCTCACTTCGTAGAGAAGCCAAAAAAGTCACACGAAGCGAAGCTACCCGTAGTTAAGAAACCATCGAAGAAGGCCCATGTTATGCCTACGATACCTGAGGAATACGACCATAACTTACTAAAAGCCGGCTTAGCAGTCGCGGGTGTTGGTCTGAGCTATTATATATGGCGATGAACAACCCCTACGTAGCTGGAGTAGATTGTGTCTATACGACTTACACAGGTGAGAAAAAATACACCCAAGCATCTTGGGTTGATGTCACGGGCATGTCCGTGAATTTGAATTACTCAGGAAAGAAATTGATCCTTTGCAGTATTTGCATTGGTGCGACCGGCCATGCCAACGTGGGCTTTAGGTTCCTGGATGAGAATGGCATACTGCAGCCTATGCGCGCGAAGACGAACAACAGGGAGCCTACGCATTTCTCAGTAGAGCCGCCACCGAATAGCCCTGAGAATCTTACGACTTGGACTTTTCATATGGTCACTAACTGTCACGGGAAGGTAAAGCTACAAATAAGAGTAGACGACTCGGGGAGTGTTTGCGTGAATAGCATAGAAAATCAAAGAGATGCGGCCTATAACCATTTAACCATTAGCACTTTGACAGTGCTTAGTCTTTAAATATATGAATCCACATCAGAGGGAAACCCACCATGTTTATTACTTAACAGATAAGACTCTTGAGCATCGCGGCTGGCGTGATATTGGAATGTGGGTTGAAGTTGGAGGTCTTGCACTGATCATTTGTAGTATTAACTTTTCCCCAGCGTATCAATCTAATATAGGACTTAGATTGATAGATGAGAATAATGAGCCTTTGGCGCCCTTTAGGATATCGGCTAATAATCGAGAGCCTTCTCATTTCTCGGCGCAACCATATCGATATAGTGCCGAGGCGTTTTACGTGTTGACGTTTCAAATGGTGGTTAATTGTGAGTACGCTAAGCTACAACTTTTCCCAGATAGTAGGCTTAGCATCCGCACGGTTTTCATAAATAGTTTAGCTAACGACCCCAATGAAACTTGGAATCATAAAACCATTTCTACTATAACAGCCATACCACTAGTTCCGCATTATCAAGGCGGCGCGAATACTATCTTTACTTATCCCCAGTCGAGGACGCCTCGGATACCCGACGACGATAAGCCACCAGTAATACACAAGGATAAGATTAACCCTTCATCTTCTTCAGGAGGACCACCCCAATAGCGACGACCAAGATCCAGATGTTATTCCCTACAAACTTCAACAGTTCTCCGCCGGCCTTCAGCGCCAAGGAAACGACCGAACCCAGCAGCCCAGGCAAGCCGGCTGCCATCTTTTTTCCCAAGTCCGTTAGTCCATTGCCTAATTTCTTTACGCCCGCGCCCGTAGCCTTAAGCGCGGATAGGATGACTCCTACTACGGTGCTAATAGCGACCGCAAATGCCAGCGGAATACCATACTTCACCAGAGCTCTTTTTACCTTTTCCTTGGTGGTAAGCCCCAATTCTCTTTCCAGGTTTTCCTTTTGCGCCTGTAATTCCGCAAGGCGTACCTCGAGGGCCTCCACTTCCTTTTGAGCTGCTTCCCTTTCCTCTTCGGGATGGGTTTGGTCGTTGATTATTTCCTGCTGCCGCTCTATTTGCCCCTCCAGGTCTTCAATAGCCTGATCTCTTTGCCGGATTTGTTCTTCCTTAGTGTTAATTTCGGTAACCAACTGCCGCCGTTCCTCTAAAGAGCCGGCTATGGTGATATGCAAGTTTTTAGCTTCTTCCTTGCTCATATCCAGGTCTTTTAGAGCAAGATTGAAGGCGTGTCGGGCTTGGTCTCTTTCGTCTAAAGCCGTTTCAGCTTCTCGCTTGAGTTGCAGTATGACTTCGTCCTTGACCTCGATTTCTTTCTTTTGAGCATCGAGAAGTAGTCGGTTTTGTCTTTCGTACTCTGTTTCCCTTTCCTTCAACGTTTCTTGTAGTTTGATAGCGCGTTTTTCTAGCGCAATCCTTTCATTCAATGCTTCCATACCTTCTAACATGCTTCGGGCGGCCTCTTGAAAGCCCCTTAATCTTGCCACGTTAACCTTGATCGAGCCATTTTCGTCAAAAAGGAGCTGTGGTTTCGTCCAGCGGTCTTTGTCGGGTTGTCTCAAGTCTCTGACGCTTATGAGGACTTTGTTTCCTTTTTCTGTGAGTCTTATCGCGTCAGTGTCAATGTGGGGGTGACGCATCCTTAACTCTTGCGTTGCCCACTCTACAGTTTCCCGCGCGGCTGCCTCAGGCTGCTCTATGTTTTGAAGCTCCAAGTACTCAGGGACGGGGCTGCCGTGGTTTTTCGATTGCCACATGCGATTCAAGGCGGCCTTGAAGCTTTTCCATCTATTACCATACTTGTTTTCTAGAGCCATATCGTAGATCAGGGGGTCGGTTTCCGCGCCTTTAGTCCATGCGTCGTATTCTTCGTCGTTAATGTCGACTTGACCTTCTTCGGTGGTGGGGTCAAAATCCGTTCCTTCTACTTCCATTATATATGATAAGCTCAAAGTTAAACCCCAACGTATTACCTAAGCAGGTTGGCGGACTGAAAGCAGAACGCACCTTTCACCGTGTCACATTCACCCCCAGCAGCGCTAGACCTGGGGAAACCCTGTACGTAGGCGTACCCCGCCTAACGGATAACCTAGTATTGGTTCCTGGCACCCTGGCGCTAAGGTTTGACCTAGCGGTGCAGCCAAGCACTACGGATGAAAGGTGTTGCGTCAATAACGTCGGCCGTAACCTCGTCTCTAAGATGAGAATCAAGTTTGCCGGGGAATCACTTTTGGATCTAAATAGGTACGATCTGTATACCACCTATAAGGACCTATGGTTGACAGCCTTCGACCGCGCGCAAAGGATAGAACAAGGAATTGGTAGTCTTATCCTGCGTAAAGTCCGCACGCCTGTTAAGACACAGCCCACGGACTCCAGCGGAGAAACCGCAGTAGCAGATGCGAAGCGAATAAAGACGGCCTATGGTAGTAAGTATATCATCCCGTTGGACTTCGAAGTGATTACGAGTCATGGCGCGTATTACCCGAGGCAGTTAAGTGAGTTACAGTTTGAAGTAACCTTGGCCGATACGACCAACATCCTTGGAGAGATGTCCACCGCAATTAGTGGAGCCGTTCACCCATACTCTATTACCAACTTAGAGTTACAATACGAAACGGTATACAGTGAAGAGCTGGCCCGTAGCGCCGGCATGGAATACAGCTCCGGCAAGGCATTCCTTTACGACCACGTAGTGATGTATAAGACGTTCAGCTTCTTGGATAAGACGGATGAGGTTATCAATCAAAGCATTAACCTCCCCCGAAGAAGTCTTACGGGGTTGATGCTGGTGTTTGCCAAACCCTATGAGGCTGGTAAGCGCGACTCCGAGGCCTTTCACAACCCCAACATTACTAACGTCGGCGTGAATATTAACGGCGTTCCAAACAAGGTCTACTCCCAGGGGATAAAGCCCGCAGACGTGTACAGAGAGGCCATGCGTAAGTTTGGCGACCAAATTAGCCCCGAGGAATTCTTCAATGATAAGTATGCGTTATGGATTGACATGCGCACCATTAACGACGAAGACCTACATGGCCAGGGTTTACGTTTAGTAAATACCCAGGACGGCATTACGTTGGAAATCAAGCGCACCAAGAATGCCTCCGCTGGCGACGGTGACAAAATAAACTGCTACGTCTTCGTAGTCTCAGACGCGCAGCTAAGCGTGGAAATGAATCAGCTAAAAAGCGTTGCGTACTAGGATGACTGAGGATAAAAATATCCCTTACGTATAATATGCTCCGCGTATTCGAAAACAACGAAACTAAACTGCAATGCATAGTGCAAAGCGACAAGCTGTACTTTAAGGCGAAAGAGGTAGCAAAGGCATTAGGTTACGCAGACACCAAAGATGCTATTAAAGTCCACGTGCGGGATAAGCATAAGAAGAGGCTTAGTGAATTTAGAATAGAGGTGAATCGCCTCCCTTCTGGTTCACACCCACAATCCCTGTACGTGACGGAATCTGGTTTGTATCAGTTAATATTTAGCTCCAAGCTACCGACAGCAGAGGCATTTCAAGATTGGGTCTTCGAGGATGTCCTACCTACGTTAAGGAAGACGGGAAAGTACTCGTTGGATGGTCCAAATAAGTTGGTCTTCAAGATCGAGAATGAGTTTGACTTACATAAGAAGGTCATCGATTACGTACGCCGGTTTCACCCTACACTGTTATTAGCACCTGGACTCGGGGAATTGCAAGATACCACCAGTAAAAGGATAACATGCTGGCAAAAGGGCTACCAGGCAGGTCAACCCGACATCTTAGTTCTTAACTCCCATAAAAAATACAATGGGTTATGTCTGGAACTGAAGACGCCAAAGGGTAACGGCGCATTGTCCGACAAACAAAAAGCGGTATTGACGCAATATGAAATGAATGGTTATCTTACGATGATAAGCAACGATTACGATCTGATCTGCAGGGAAATCGACCGTTACGTCGACGGCATTCGCATACCTTGTCCTGGCTGCGTTAAGGCTTTCAAGTCACAGGAGACGCTACAAACGCACCGAAAGATATTTCATAAATATAATGATAGTTGAACAAACTCACTGGCGTGAATTGATACCAGGTATCGCATACAAAATAAAAAATTACGTTGTCTTCGAGGACATCAACCGCTTAAGGTTAGTCCTGGAAGACGGTGGTCAAGAGTACAGTCTATGGGCTCCTGACTGCGTACGGTACGTACTGCAAGGTGAAGAGTACACTCACATACGTAGCTATGGTAAAGTCAACGGTCGATGGAAGTTCGACGTTGAAAGAAAGGCGGAGGCTAATCCATTGTGTGATTAGTCGTCCTCATGGGCTTCTAGGTATTGGTCTGCTACGTCGGACCTCATTTTTTCTGACATTAGATCGATCGATATCGTAATCAAGGCTCCTCCTGCGAATGCTGCGACGTAAGGTAACATCCTATATTAGACCATTCTTTTCGTATCGCAAGGTAGTGGTCTAAGGGCTTGGGGCCGTCGTACAGGCAATACCAAATATGTTGTCCGCTGCGTTGACAACCGCATTTGTCACAGATACCATCCCAGTGTTCCCTATTCTCCCACCTTACCCCTTCGTAGTCGTCGAAGCATACGAAGACTTGGTCTATTTCCTTCTTACGCCGCGTAAGTTCCCGGCTGGTTTCAAGGGGGCAACATCGCTCTGCTAAGTCTCCGTGGGTTTCACAGACGACTTCTTCGAGGTGGTAACGTCGGCAGCGGTATTTATGCCAGTTTTCTTCAAAGAGGGGTTCATCGCATCGACGACAATGATCCTTAAGACAGACTCTATGCTCACGGTGATATCGTAGGGCCTGTACTGTGGAGAGTTCCTTACCGCAGTCGCCGCAAACAGTGCTGATGGTCTTCTGACAGACTTTCTTGGAAAGATGGTATTGCAGTCGCTGCTTGCTACTAAAAGCTCTATCGCATTGCATGCACTTCATTATATATACCTCATTTTTTATTGTTAAATTGTTAAACCCTGTAAGAGGGTTTTAGGATAGGGTCTATTATTTCTTGTTAAATTGTTAAACCCTGTAAGAGGGTTTTAGGATAGGGTCTATTATTTCTTGTTATTTTGTTAAACCCTGTAAGAGGGTTTTAGGATAGGGTCTATTATTTCTTGTTATTTTGTTAAGCCCCCATTAAAAGATGAGGTATCATTCTTTCTCATCGTTGAAACCAGCAAAAAGATAATCATGTTAACCATTCTTCGATTTAACAAAATAACAATAAGAAATAGGCCCTTGCTTGAGACCTCTTTGCAGCATTTAACAAAATAACAATAAAAAAGAAAGACCTATGCTAATTCCTCTTGCTGGGGCTTAGTAAGATCTTCTTTGCAGCATTTAACAAAATAACAATAAAAAAGAAAGACCTATGCTAATTCCTCTTGCCGGGGCTTAGTAAGATCTTCTTTGCGACCTCTTACTCTTCTCGAGCGTCGTCTAAAGTCCTTTGTGCTTTAGTATCCGCGGGACACCAATGTCCAACGAAGTTTTCTTCAGAGAATACCTTATTACAGTGGCGGCAGGTGTATTTTTTACACGGTTTGGGTATCGGTGTTTTGGGAGGGATTATGCAGTCAGCAGGTAGTTCGCATGTAATGCAGTCCATATATCTATGGGGGATATCGAATGAAGTCCTTAATGGACTCCTTAGCCCAGCCCGCCATTGTCAAAAGCGCACCAAACCGTTCTGCACGCTTCAGACTACACATTTCATCGTACAATTCCTGTACGCGCTCTTTTAACCGGCCTATCTCCTCCCTTTGCATTTCTATGGTATCTCTTTTATTCTTTGCGTCGGCGGCAATCCTTCTTACTGCGTCCACTGGGTCCATTGTATATATAATGGATCCGAACCATATTCCCTGCAATGCTCTGATAGTAGGACCCACCGGCTGCGGAAAGACCCAGTTCATCGTGGAGCAGCTATTAGAACCCTTTAGATACCGCTTTGACTACATAGTGCTACTTTGCCCCACCTACGTGAATAACCGCGCCTGGGCGGGCATAGGAGTGAAAGATGACGACTTCTTTGTAGATATCTTAGATCCTAACGAGTTATCCAGCCATTTGAAGTTCTGGCACAAGCAATTCCCTAAAGATACACAGACTTTACTCATACTGGATGACATTGCCTGTGGGGACGACGTAAAAAGGCGCACCTCCGAATTAGTGAAGCTCGCTTTCAGCGGTAGACATGACAACATTAGCGTTTGGTTGCTCTCGCAGCAGCTTACCAGTGTCTCTAAGCCCTTTAGGGAAAACATAGGCTCTCTCGTAGTATTTTATACTCCGAGCAAGTCTGACCTGGAAACCATCTTAAGCGACTACGGCGGTGAGATAAGCAAGGAACAGCTGCACGAATACATGCGACATTTAAAAACGCACCAACATTCCAAAATGATCTTCTCTTTGAGGTTTCCGTACGAGGTTGGAATCTATGATTCCTAATGTATATGGAGATTGAGCAGCTCTTAGATGAAGTCCCCACACAGCTAGATGAAAGTAACCTCAAGGAACAACTTAACATTCTTGTGTCATCTGGGAAGTGCAAAGAAATGATAGGCAAGGAACTTACCCATGAGCAGGTTAATAAGCTGTCAGAAGAGGAAGTTAAGAAGTTCCATAAGAGGTACGAGGCCGCCCTCGCAAGTAAGACCACGGACGCCGTAGCAGACTCCGCTATCCGACTTGCCACTAAATTGCTTGGACTTGCACTGCCTATAGACGACGTGGAGCAACTACAGAAGGACATAAGCGAGGACTATGTCATATCCCAAGAACTTAAGATAACCTGTGGGTGGTTGTCTTTGAAGTGCGGTAAGTTAATGGCGGTCGCCTCTGCGGCTTTGCACGTAGCTCAGCACGTCGACTTGAAGGAGGTACTAGGTTCCTTCGGAACATCTTGGAAGGACTTCAAAAAGGGCAGAGAAGTTGAAAAGGTCTTTCAGGCAGCACTTGCTGATGATCAAGTCGCCTCAAGTACTTAGTCAAGTCGTTGTCAAGTCACCTCAAGTACTTAGTCAAGTCGTCCTTAAGTCATTCTCAAGTACTTAGTCAAGTCGTTGTCAAGTCATTGCCAAGTCATTGCCAAGTCATTGTCAAGTCGTCATCAAGTTACTTGTCAAGTCCTTCAAGTCCCTTAGTATAAGATGAGTGGTACCGAAGAACAACCTCAGGAGGAGCAGAAGATTACCAAGCCTAAATCTGCAGGCAGAGTTGCCGCGGGAAAGAAGCTCGCGGAGATGAATAAGAAGAACAAAGCAAAGAAGGTGGAAAAGGTGGAGGACGAAAAGGAATCCTCCATTAATCCTGGGTACGTCATTGGTGCGTTAGGAGTTGCTATAGCAGCAGGCAGCCTTTACTTACAATGGCGGGCAACGAAGCCAAAAGTAAAGTGGGAGGCCGTGCATGTGCCGCCAACATATCACGCACCTGTGGAACCGGCTGTTAGAAAAAGCAAGATCCCTGAAATGGAGTAGATTTATCACCCGTGGCGACCTAGATTTTCCTTCTCGCTTTGTAATATAATGTCAACCGCGTTGTTGAAAACTGTTGAAGAAGCAGCTATCATTACTTCCATCGTTGCGGGTATTGGTTGGGTAGGTAAGAAAGTGCTCAAAGAAGACTTTACTGAAGACCCAAGCAAGAGCTTCGCTAATTTTGCTAAGATGACCGCTGCCGTTGGCGGGGCTATCATGCTAAAGGATTACCTACGAAAGGAAAAGTACCTGCCTAATGTATAATGGTTAGCTTAGTCGCAGGTGGAGTCATTGCAGCTTTAGCATTCACTGGAGCTAATTATGGTGGTCAATATTTAGATAGATTAGTTAGAGGCGACAAAAGCGGAGATTTAGCCGCTGAGAGGAAGAGACACGACTTAGCGCTGGAGAAATATCAAAGGGACGTGGCGGCTTGGAATGAAAAAAGGCAAGCTTACAGGGATTGGTTGGACAAGAACTACCAAGACAAAATGCAGGCGGATAAGAACTTTGAAAATACAGACTACGCCTTTAAGCTCTATGCACAAGCACACCCCGCGGCATTAACGGGGTTGAGAAAGCCTCAGTTTAAAAATTACTACCAGCCTTCTAAGAAACAAAAAGATAGCGAGTTGGTATTCGTGGGAGTTGCAGGGCTGGCGGGAGGCGTAGCTTTGGCGTATCTAATATAATGATCGTCTTTTTGGAAAGCGACAAGAATAACTTTACCACTTATCTGAATCCCCCCATCAAAGCCTGTAAGGTTCGGCTGGTTAGTTGCTCTTTGTATAATTCTTGGTATAATTTAATTAATGGCTTTGTCATCGGAACTTCCGGCACCAAACCAAAAATACCAGATTCCCATTACACCCCCATAACACTGGCTAAGGAGCTAGCAAAGCATGGATATACTCTTACCACAGGATTACCCCATGAAATGACATTTAAGAAAAATAATGGGAGCGCTAATTTAAAGGACAGTTCATTGGTAGAACTCCTGGGCCTTACTAGTACCACAATAAATAGCGGCAATACATATGATGTGAAATGGAAAGTCGCATCCTCTTACGAAGTCTATTGCGACTTGGTTCATAGTTACAACAATGGAGAAAAGTCTTCTCTTATGTCTAAGTTTCTGCCCAAAGGTAATCCATTTGACCCAGTAGAATACACTCCCATTTCTTTGAGCTATGATTTGTCTAATTTGGTAGAAAGCATAAACATCACCATTAAGGTGGACGGAGAGACGGTGGATTTTAACGGACGTAAGATCAATCTTGTTCTATCCTTCGCTTGAATCAAGCGAAGCGCGATTCTATTCATATAATGGGCCGCGTAGAGGACAAACTCAAAAGGATTTACTATGGGCCGGAAGGCTATTGGAGAGGAGCGTCAGCTATCAAGAAACTCGCGACCGCGGCCAGGGTATCAGACGAAACAGCTAAGAACTGGTTGAAAAAACAAACCCTCTGGCAGGTTTATCTTCCCGTGCCCAAGTACATTCCCAGGCCCAGCTTTACCGTAAATGCTCCCAATGAAGTTCATCAGGCGGATTTGCTTTTCTTACCACACGACAAGGTAAGAAAAAAGACCTATAGGTACGCTTTGACCGTAGTGGATATCGCAAGCAGATACAAGGACGCCGAACCCATAACCAGCAAGGATTCTGGGGAAGTCGCAGAAGCCCTAGGTAGGGTTTATAAGCGCGCCTTGAAATGGCCCAAGCTGCTGCAAGTGGATGCGGGGACGGAGTTTATGGGCGTGGTTACCAAGACCCTGAAAGACCACGACACTAAGATTAGAAGAGCCGAAGCTGAGTACCACAGGGGTCAAAGCATTGTCGAAAGATTCAATAAGACCCTGGCCGAGCGTCTCTTTGGATACCAGTATTGGAAAGAGCTGGAAGATCCCTCCAAACGCAATAGGGAATGGACTCAGAGGCTCCCCCAGGTCGTCGCGGCTTTGAACAACGAGGCGGCCAGGGCTACGGGAATGAAACCCAAGGATACCATAAAAAAGAAACACGTGGAACACAAGTCCTACGTCAGAAGTTCGAGGGTGGTCTTCCCCCATGAAAAGAAATTAGGTAATGTCACGGTTCGATATCTCTATGAGCCGGGTGAATTAGAAGGAGGATCCAAAAGAGCTACGGATCCTAATTGGTCTTTGGAAACTTACCAGATCCGAAGTGCGATAGCTAAGAAGGGTCAGCCCATCTTGTATTATCTTCATGATGGTCCCACGCGTGGGTTCGTCAAAGAAGAACTGCTTATCGTGTGATGTCCGAATGCTATCGTATGCACTCCGTCATCACACATCCATCGCTTACCGTCAAATGCAGACAGTGACACCTTCTCCTGCGTGACGTTATGTATCTGATGACCATAGCTGCGCAGGCTGTTCATCTTATGCCGCTGTTCCTTGCGTGTTCGTAATACGTTGAGGTAGGACTCGTGCGTAATGTCCTTCTTAACCACATACTTTTTTACGCCTTTAGCTTTCTTTTCTACGCCGTCTAACTTTAGCACGCTGTACATCTTGGGTTTCAGACCCACGTATTCCACGATGGGTTTTCCTAACATTTCGTCTTTCATCTTCCCAATTACCTTCTTATTCTTCGCAGAGTAAAGGAAGTGCTCCTTCGGGTAACCGCTGGTGTCGTACTCGTCTATGTCGGGGAGGCAGTCTTTGTAAACGTCTTCCGTTTGCACTTCTAGAATTAGGGAGTCGGTGTCTGTGTACAGGAGGCGACAGCGGTCTCCGTACTTTGGCTTAAGCTTATCGTAGTAGAACTCGTACATAAGCAGCTTCGATAGATCCAGCACCGTAAAGCCTGTGTAAACGGGCTTGTTTAGTAAGAGGTTTGCCCTTTTCATGTGAATCACGTAGAAGTTCAGCATTTCTACGTATCTAACGAAGCCTGGCTGTGACACGTATGCTTCTGCTTCCTCTTTGGTGCTGACTATTTTTACGCTTACGCGCTTGCGGATGTTCTCCATTGTCTTTCCGAACACGCTGTTGTTCATCAGTTTGAAGAGGTTTTTCTCGAAGTCATTTTTCGCTGCGGTACGCTTTTGCGTGTTAAAGTCAATGTAGGGGCGCATCCAGGGCTCCTGCGTGAATTTTAGGACTCTGTGGATCTTCTCTACGCGCATTCCGTGTCGCACGTAGAACTGTAGGTTGCGGTAATGCACCACATACTTCTTCTTATCCATCAGGTTCATAGTTAGTTTCCTGTACGGTTTGTAACCAGGGCACATTTGCTTTTGCAGCGGACTTAGCTGCTTAAATGGTATCTCTATCGCTTCTGGTGCTAAGGGGAACTCATTGTGTTCGTCGTGCAGGCGCTCTGGGTACTCCAGATCCACTTCTAAAACGTAACCCTTGTCTTCCTCCTTTCCTACCTGCATGTAGAAGTCTATCGGCTTCACTGGATCCCATTCGAAGTCTCTCACAGGTAGGTACTGTGACATTGCCCAACCATAAAGGTTATTCGCATCCAGGTAGTAAATGTATGTGGTTGGTTTCTCTGGGTCGTGCTCTACTAAGGGGTTGTTTGCGCGGGCGTAACGTCGGCTGGGTCCGCATACGCCGCCACGAATACCGTCTTCCATAAACCGATACATGTCGTACTCCGTTAGGAGATCCAACTGCGCATTTGTCTTCTTTAACAAAGCACTCCAGCTGAGCCCAGGAGCCGTGTAGAAATTAGCGGGATCCAATCCGTAATATTCCATAGCCATCTTTCTGAAGCTTTGGAAAACATCTGCGAGCAGCACTACGTCAGACCTTAGGTAGATGTCGTGGTAGTCCCCCATGTTCTCACAGGAGTACTTTTCCCACACGTCTAACGCATGCTGGTACTCCTCATCCTTTATACCGGACTCGTTTAGGGTGCTGTAGAAGCGATCTTTGGGTGGTAGGGACTCTTTGAATCGATCCCAGGAATCCATGTATTCATATGGGTAGACTCCTTTCCTTTCCGCGCCATATTGACTGGAAATGGGAAAGTTGGTGTTATACTTTACGAGGTTTGCTAAGGAGTCCGCCATAAACTGCTGCGAATCTAAGAACTTTAGCTTACCCACAGTTACGGACATGTAGCGCTCTTTGTTGTTGGGTATGCATTTGACGTCGGAGCCGTCCGTTCCTTGTAGTAGCAAATGGGAGTCGTAACCGCGGAGGTTGTGAAAGAACACCGGAATCTCCATGTCTGGATTTACTTTGAAGTTTATATTGCATTTCCAATGAGCCGCTCCTCTGTATTTACCAGTGATGTGGCAGTGATCCCTAACCTTATCCACATAGAAATCCTCAACAAATGCTTTGTGGCAGTGAATGCAGTGCGTGGAGGGCTTTCCCGGCTTCTCACCTTTCTTAGCATACTTCCCGCATTTAAAATGAGCTTCTCCTAGATACTTTCCATCTTCATCCCACGCTTTCTTGGCTCGTCTTCCAAACTGAAGAAGCGTATGTTGACAAATGTGGCATTTTTTTGCCTTGTTAAAAGCCTCCTGGTTCTCTTTGGTAAATTCCATCTTCTTTGGACGTCTTAATTGTTCTCTTATCTCCCCCTCCTCTTCTCGCAATGCTTCTAGAAACTCATTAGCTGCGTTCTTACCTCGGTAAATCACAGGAGGGTTTGCTTTACCATCTGATCTGACTACTATGTAACCAAAGGAGCAGATCTCGTGTAATCCTACCTTATTCGTGGCGCCACGTTTCTGCTCTTCCTTAGTTATCAACGCTTCGAAGTCTGCATATATCACGTAAGGCACTTGCATCTGCTTTTGATGGTCTGCGTATGAAAGCTCTTTGTTGGTGGGCATCTGGATCCGTTGCGCCACTTCTTCGACTCCGCGGCAGATCTCATCGTGTTTCTTTAGGGTATTTAAGGATGTAAATGACAGCAAGCAGCAGTCGCAGAAGTACTTTTTACCTTTGTGCTTAGTATGTCTGTAGAATAGTCTGCTAATGTGTTTAACCCATGAGTAGTGTCCGCCGTGGTAGAATAAATGTACGCGCTCTCCTTTACTTTTTGACAGAACTAACGGTACTATCGTCTGCTCTCTGACTCCGTAAACGTTAATTGCTAGATCGTTTATTTCCTCAAATATGGGGATGTCTATCAACTGCATGGGAAATTCCACACCATCCCACTCTAAATCGTCCGTGGGATACTTACTTGTCCTACAGGGATCCTTCTCTGCTGGATACAGTGCAGACCTGATTGCCCACATAAAGCATCGATTGTCTTCATTCTTCACGTTTACAATAGCCTTCTTCCTTTCTACCCACGTTGGTAGCGGTACGTAACTCCCCCCTCGTATGGGTACGTACCTGGCCATACTTATCTCTATTCCTTCAACCTCCTCTACTGTCCAACCCGATCCTTCTTTCGTGTAGTTAGACAGCGACTCCATTATTGCTTCTAAGGCTTCACTGAGTGACCTATCCAGATTCGTGGATTCTAATATCACTAACGACTTTGATCGCAACATTGCTGTCGTCATTACCTCGTCTTTTGACAAACTTACTTCTACCATTATGCTCGCTTTCAGGGCTCCTAATTCTTCTATACCTTTTCGGAGAGTCCTTTTAACCTTCCTTTCTGACTGACGCCAAAACTGTCTAACGTCAATCTCACCGTTACCGGGTATTGACACCGTGCTGAAGTTGCTTTGGGATTCCATCTATATAATAGGAAATATTTTATACCTAATACCAAGCACTTTTTAGGTCGTCGTAGTCGTACTCACAGTCCTGACAATGCCAAAACAATTTAACCTTAGTCTCAAACTTCTTACCACATCCACAATCATAACTGCTCATACACTTCGTCTTCATTTTCAAATGCTTTTTCAAATCCGCTTCTTTCTTAAAAGTTCTCTTACATTCTTCGCACTCCATATATAGACTAACATATTTGCGCTGTTGCCCCCAACCACACTTGGAGTGGGGATTGTCCGTAGGTGGATTTTTGACACGGGTCTTGCCCGTGTTGAGATTGCGCTGGAACCCCCATTCCCTATACTACTTTGGATGGTTAGTTGGAACTGTAGGATTTTGAGTATTTTGAGGTTCATCAGGGAACCAATCAGATTCGTACATTTACCTATTTGATATCATATCCGCTGTACTAAGAAGTGTAGATTTTTACATTAAGCTATTCCCCAGTTATCAACATAATAAATCTTTAAAAAAACTTTTTTTAATGTGATCAGAACCAGTACTAGAAACACTTACATAAAAGAATTAGCTTGAATATCATCTACCCCGGCCAAGTAGAAAAAGTCTTCAGAATTACTTGAATCAGATATCTTTACTCGTTCATTGTGCAGTGGCATTATTCCAAGCTTTTTTAGTTCTCTAAACCAGGTATTTACATTTCCTGCTATGTATTCATGATTACCTAAAAAGAACAATTCCATTCTATAAAAGCTGGAAAAATATGGCATACTCGCGTATCTATAGGGCGGTCTTAGGATGCCAGTGACCCCCCTTTCCATCTTGGAGCTAGTTAGTTGATCATTAGCAAAAGGTGCATCTTCTACATTTTGTGACTCCCTCTCCATTGTAACTTGGAACTATTTGGTTAGTAGAGCCATGGATCTTAAAAGTCCTTTTAAAATCCAAATTTGAATTTATGACCCCTCCCACCTCCTACCCAAAATCCTAGATATACAACTGTACCCCTGATTCAATGTCAATGATGTCACATGACCCTTCAATTAACGAATTGCATAAAAATGGAAAGCCATTTCAATTTTAGTTTGTGTTATAACAGGGAGGGGGGTGGGACGATTTTTAACCCCTAAGAGATACTCTGAAAGATACCAAGATATGTTGAAATTCTAAATTTCAATTTTTACACCGTAAAAGATATCAAACTGCTAATTATTACCCCTAAGAGATACAATTAGCATACACCCAATAGTTTTATCCCTGAATCCCCCCAACCCCCCCTGGGAGGACAAGTTGTGTAATATTCTAGATTCCTTGTAATTCTGTCCTCAATTTACCCACCAGTGACAAAGAAGCTACCATATTTTGCTTCAAGCTTTCCCAAAGGTGCTGCTGCATTAACTAATGACATCTCACTTGAATCTATTAAATCGCCTGTTATTACTATAACATCTGGTTTCTTGGCCATTACCATGGCAACAACATCCTCAAGCATGGACTTTCCCACAGTGGGTCCGAGATGAATATCAGACAGTTGAACAATCCTTGTCCCATTCAGAGCGAGTGGAAGCTTAGATATGGGAATAGAAACATCAACCATTTTTGATTTTCCCATTGCTGTGTACCAGCCAGATACACACATCAAAAAAGAAATAACAAGAGATATAAAAACAATGCCAGCTTTGACTATCTTTAGACATTTTTCTCGTTGCCATGGAAACTTAAGGAGGCTCAATACCGACAACAAGGTGTTCCATACAAGAATATTTAGAAATGTCAGCACCATGAATCCCAAACACAAATAAGCTAATATCGTGAGGAAATACGGTTCTGCACCTACGAAATAATGTCCTATAATAATACTGGAATTACCAAGTCCTAAAATAATCACTAATATGAGCCTGACAAACTTGCTAGCTCGTGAGTTATGACTGAAGGAACTTGTGATGCGAAACCAAAGGAAGCGCGACAACATAAACAACGCGAGTAAAAATACGAATAGAAGTTGGATCCGAAGAGCAAAGAGTTTCTTTTCAGGTTCCAATGGTGAAAGAAATGTTCCAGTTAGGGTCACTGCTAATAAGGCTACAATCACTCCAATTATATGACCCTCCATTTCTAAACATCGATGCCGTAATATTACGGCTTTTTATTTAATGACAGGACAGAGCACCTGTGTTGAATAGACCCCAGTCTTTCTCCGATCATTTCTTCGCTGTCAGATTCCTCCCGATGGGTTGCCTGTGCAATTGAGAGTTCAAATGGTCAAATGGCCCTTTCAAAAGGTCGAAGGTCATATACACTACCATTTACCAAATTCCCTTGTACCGTACAAGCCTTTTCCATGAGATGAATAATTCGCGATTTCCTGTGATAGCGAATATATAGTAAAATTTAAGCCGCTCGTATATTTTGTTCATTATTTATCAGTAAGCCTCTCATCAAGCATATGAGATGCAAACGTTGGGATGGGGGGGGGGGGGGGGGGGGGTGGGCTGACCCCCCTTCAGCAGAAAAAGAAACAAAAACAAAACTAAACTAAAGAATTGCTTTTTTATGCTTTTTTATTGTTTTTCGTTGTGTTGACGGAAGAAACTCAATTTAGCCCCCCCCTAAAATTTTGGCTGGATCTGCCCTTGAGGGCTGCTAAAATTCTGCTAAAATACTTGTGCAATATCTTATTTCTAAAATCCAAGCAACCTGAATCGAACAATGCCTTCACTTTCCTAAGGATCCATTAATGACAAAAGGGTAAATTTTACACAGTGAAAAGATGAAAAACTTACCAACGTTTCGGACGCTAGTCCTTCGTCAGAGTTAAAAGAATCTCATTATCTATGGATCCATTATAAAAATAAATAAATATAAATCACTTTTATTCAAGTGTCTAGTCGTTTTAGCGCTTTCGCATTAGTTGGAGACACTTTTCACTCACACACCACATTTCCACTACATTCAATATTATATACACACAACGCTCAACTCTCAGGGACAGAAGCAAAATAATTATACAGTACTAACAGAATAGAATGCCTAAAAAATATTTTAATCTTAAGAAAAAGATTTTTAATTGCCTACAAATATAATATCAAATAATGGTTAGATGTATTTATACTACAATTCTCCATTTATGAAGGACCAGTCATTATCTAGATGGGGGGTGGGGGGTGGGAGGTGCAAATAGGGAACGTCGTGTAAATTTATGTACGCATTTAACAAAAGTGTACTTCATGGAGAGAGAGCATGCAAAATTTAAGCATATTTTGGGATACCTCATTTTACAATAAGCGTCTCCCTCTCTAAACAATGACTAGTCCTTGCCACCAAAAAGCGAGCGTTGTCAGACTTTTTTATTTTAAAATCTTACACAATCAAAACACACCCTTTCACAAATCGTTTCTTAAAACTTGCCTCGATTTTTTGCTTCAAATTACATGCAAAAATATATTACCATATTTATCAACTATGATATTACATCCCAGTTTCAGACATTTATAAAAAGCTGAGATATCTAACTCCCTTGATACCAAATGACACAATTTATTGAGGACTCATTAAAATTCTATATATAAACAGAGAGGTGATATAAATAACTTGAAGAAGGCACTGATCACATATTTGTGTCCCTGGAGGCAAAATGTCTAACATTAGTTCGAAATTTCCACCTTCCCTCAACCTCTACCCCCCCCCCCCTCCCCCTACCCACCTTCCACCCTCCCAGAAAAAAATCCATTAAGTTAATTTTATCCCAAGATCATTATTGGCATTGTTTGCATCACTTCCATTCCCAGATTTCCTATTCTTGCTTTTCCTAAGCCTTTCTATCTGAGTACGAGGGAAACGACAAGATGTGGTGCGAGCAGCTGAAGGCGCTGGTAACGAAGCAACTTCAGACCAAGAATCGGTAGTAATATCATAGCAAACAACGGAGGAAGAAGCCAAACCTTCCCCAGTCCACCCCCCACAGATATAAATTGTTTTATTTAACACAGCTACACCTGCTTGGTAACGGGACCCACTCATAGGGGTCTTGAAGTCCCATTTCATGGTATCCAAGTCAAGTTCTTCGACTGATGCCAAGAAGGTGTTGTGGTGTTCCCCACCAATGACGTAGATTTTTCCATCAACTACTGCAGCCATGGCATCTTCTCTTCGCTCAACAATAGGGTCAACTTCTGATAAAAATAAAAATGAAATTGTGGAAAAAATATTATGGAAAAAGCATTTACAGTATTTATTTTTGATTTACACGTAGAACTGGAATTGCAAAAGAAATTGAATGCTGAAATGCATTACCTAGCAGACATATGTGCCTAAATATTTTATAATCTGAAGTGGTTGAACATTGCATTCAAGCTAAAATCATTTCCTTTCCTCTTGTTCAGTCACAATGCATGACTATATTAGTCACCAGTCATGAGCACTAGCCCAGTTAAGTTTAGCTCAGTTATAACTAGTTTCTGGCTCAACTTTACTTGTCAAAATATAGGCACAGATTTGACAAAAGAAGTTCCAATTTTGGCTGGAAAATGTCTGATGAATGGACATTATTTTCAGCCCTGGATAAGAATGATGTGGTAAGAAATGGGACAACAGACACTGATGATGATAATAATAATGATAATGATAGTGATAATGATAAATATAATGATAATGATAATAATTATATTTTTTTAAATAATAATTTTATTTAAAAATTAATAACAATCAGTAGCTTTAACAGTGCATTATCGTAGGATCCTAGACAAAGAATGTGATCAAAATCTATATATAAAATATCTAAATATATTTGCAACAAATTAATAAATAAAAGAAAAAAAGAGAAAACAAGAAAAAAAAAACTATAATAAAAATATATCTACTAATGTATAACCATAAAATCTATTTATAGTAAAAACTAATCATAATAATATATGTTAAAAAAAAAAAATAATAACAATAATAATAATATCAACAACACATTTTGACAGGATCATGGCCATTTCAGTTATAAAAACTGCTATCAATATGCGTCCTCATAAGGGTTGACGTTTAATTCCTACCTCCTACTGTCCACTTGTCAGAGATTGGATCATACACCTCGACACTGCTTAGGTAGTTATTTCCATCATAACCACTTATTGCATAGATATACATGCCATCGCTCACAACACATGCCCCATCACGACAATTGTTCATTTCCTTCACATATGTCCACTCATCCTTCTTGGGGTTGTAACACTCAACAACTCTGCAATTAAACAAACGACGATAAATAATGACATAATTGGCTAAATTATGAATAATCAAAGAACTTTTGTGAACAAGACTTTTGGTGAAAGTTCATATTTTTGATTAAAGTAAGAGGTAGCCAAGAGATTTTCATCACATCTTGATGAAATGTGTGGATTTTAAACATTTTGATTTTTTTCAATTTTCTTTGCGAATTCTTGTTGTTTTTTTTTGCATTTCCCCCTTGTGGATTTGCAGTTTTTAGTACCACCCATGTCCCTCTCAATATGTCATACACTTTGGAAGGTCAACAATACTGTCTTTTATGTCAGATGGCACAAGTCTCAAGCAATGACTAGCTACCAAAGTTATAATTGATATGGTGTATGTTATGGCATAACTATATTCTTAAAGCAGCTCATCAATATCATGTGATTCCATTTCAAAGCCATGCAAACAAGCCTGGGAGGGGAGTGCCCTCATTGGAAAAACGCAGGGATGCTTGTTGTAACTCTTAGGGTTTCAGGTCTAGGAATTAGTACCTCTTAAGGTGTTTGTCAGGAAATAAGATACCTGAGATTAGATAATGAAAGCTTAGTGGCAGCTAGTTGTCATTCAGATATTAATAATTCAATGATTCATCATTTGATTTAAATTATGCTTAAGTTTGGAGAGGGGTAAAAATCATTAGTTGCAACACCCACCTAGACAGGACATTGGTACTTTTTTAGGGGATATAGGGGATATATTTTTTAGGTTAACAAGCTATTGTATTTATGCAAATAACCCCTCAAAATCAAGAATAAGAAACCAGTCAATTAAAAAACTAAACCATTTATCACTAAAGAAAAACCATACTTCCTTACCTGACAGGTGAACGGCCATCATAACCACCAATAGCATACAGGTACCCATTTAGATTGACTAACCCAATATTGCTTCTAGTGATCTTCATTGGGCTAAGCACCACCCATTCGTTGAGCTCTGGGTCATACCTCTCACATCTGTCAGACCTTTTCCACTCTTTACTCCCACCAACAATGTAAATATGATTGTCCAGAGTCTCTAATCCTGGGCAGTGTCTGGTAAGAGGAGGTGTTATTGGCACCCAGGCATTATAATCTGCATCAAAAAATTCACACAGTGCACCCCCACCAACAGTGACAACAACTTCAAGGAATCTAAGACATCGTCTTGGGCTCTCCCAGTTGACCCTTTGTTTCTTTGCTGCTTCATTAAAAGTACTGTCAGAGTTGCAGACAATCTCTTGTGTGTCTTCAAAGCTGTAGAATTTCTCTCTCGCATCAGCTATTATTTCATTGGCTTCTGGGATTTCTTTAACTAATTCGTTCCTGGCTATAAATGTTTCAAAATATTCTGGTTTTACTTGAGGCAGTCTCACCTTTTGCAATAAATATGGAAAGTCCGCTTTGCGATTTTCAAGGTCATGATTCATCCACTTCATCAGAGCTTCGAAGACCACTTCCTCATTAGGAACAACGATAGCATCATCGTCCAATAACTTCGCAATTTCTTGTCTTGGAAGAAGAAGATATTCATCAGCTTCAACAATCTTAGTAAAGCTCTCTTCGATGAATTTGTTTACGTTATTCAGCATATCTCGACAGTCAAATTTATCCGCCAAAGTACGAATCCCCCAGCAGTTATCTAAAGTCAAGCGTTCTTGAATGAATCTACAGCACGCCTGGGTAACTGAGTCAAGAAGCAGCAAACACGATCCACAGAAAATATCCTCTACGTTGTCTTCATTGATTTCAAGGAAACCAGTGTACACATAATCAAGTAGAAGCTCCATTGCACCAGCAGATATCTCGTGGACATCAACAGTATTACTAGCAATGGCCATATGTCCACTGAACATCGCCATGAAGTAATCACTACTCGCTGCTAAAACGTTTTTATGCGCGGGAAACTGCCGACCTTCAACATTTAATATCACATCGGTCAAGACTGAATGGTAACGCATCTGTCCAAGCCGTTTGAAAATAAATCTATCGTGATTTTCTTCACTAAAGGTCGTTCCTCTTGGGTAATAATGTTCTGCTGGACCGGACGCCATGTTCCCGTTGACTGCCTGCTATATTTACACGTGAAACAAAGGTAGCCCAATTAAGGATTCATGTTAAGTAAAAGGTCAAGAGGGTAGGCCTCGCTGTTGTGTGGGAGAGATGTAGTCTTAAAAATAGGATGAGAGGAGGCAAAGGTTTTGGGAAAACCGATGTGCATGGAAAGAGATGAACTGCTTTTGAAGGTTTTTTTTTTTTGTTGAACACATGTAAACGTTATCTGACCATAACAGAATTCAAGCAACTAATGGCTTTTTTCATTCTTAAAATAAATAGTTTTATTTCAAATTCATTTAGGTTAATCTTATTTTTTTCCATTTCCATCTTTTCTATTATTCTTTTTATCTATTTACATTTTTCTTCAGTACGTTGTGTGAAGTAAATAAAGAATATTTTTTTGTCAATTTTGAGTGCTATTTATCATTTAGGGAAAGACCTTAGTTAAGGTTCCTTTGTTTGCCCCTGGGAAAGAGGGGGGATATCAGTTCTTATTTTCATGCCATCTAGAACCATGTTAAATTACCATGACAACACTAGTACTTATTCAGGCTATCCAGGCTATCCAACATGGTAGCTTCTATTTCAGTTCTTATTTGTCTTTTTATCATATTTTTTTCGTCACTTTTAATATAGTTCGTACTTATGATTCCGTTACTTTATAGTCGCCATGTTGGATGAATGTAGCATCCAGCATGGCAGTCACGTAATTAGTCATTTCATTCTCTTGAGAATCGCTACACTCAAAGAAATCGGCGATCGAACCTACATATAATTTTTATATTACGTCATAGCCGCCATGTTGGATGAATGTAGCATTCAACATGACAGTCCCGTATTTAGTCATTTTGTCTTTTTATCATATTTTTTTCGTCAATTTTAAAATAGTTCGTACTTATAATCCCGTTACTTTATAGTCGCCATGTTGGATGAATGTAGCATCCAACATGGCAGTCACGTATTTAGTCATTTCATTCTCTTGAGAATCGCTACACTCAAAGAAATCGGCGATCGAACCTACATATAATTTTTATATTATGTCATAGCCGCCATGTTGGATGAATGTAGCATCCAACATGACAGTCACGTATTTAGTCATTTCATTCTCTTGAGAATCATAACACTCCAAGAAATCGGCGATCGAACTTGGTTGCAATTTTTAAGTATTGGTATTCATAGTTTTAGGATGGCTTTTAATTATAAATATCTATGCATTAAACTCTACTATCAACGTCGTTGAAGGCTTTTACCATGTGACAGCCAACTTGAGAGTCGCCATGTTGGATGAATGCGTTGTTTATGTCATCCAACATGGCGGACTATTCTCGCCTTGTTGTTCGTTCCCTTGGAAGTCGTTGAACAGACTAAAGAATCCACATATGAATTTCCTAATTGTTGACAGCCTCCTTGTTCATAAGCCTTTTATTTGGCGACATCGTCTGCGTTCTAATTTAGCTCATTACATGCTGCGAAGCCACATTTCTTGTAATCTTCCCAAGTTTATTATACAGATCGCTAAGATCGGTTATCAGTGCTCAAAGCATAAATCTTCATATGCACTGTGGATTTTTCCTAATTCGCTATACAATAGTCCAGATTTCTAGTCCCAGTATTATAAAGTCCTCCTTGGACGCTAAAACTTCGCTGTTGTACGTCTCGCAGGCTGTGCTTCGTCCTCTATAGAGGTCACTGTCAAGCCACAGTCCAAATAAACCACTATAGCAAGAAAATAAATTATACCATCAGCAAAGTAATAAGCTACTAAACAAAAGTGAGTTATACTATTTACTGGACGCAAGATATTCCGGCAGGTCTCACTTCCCATTAAGGAGGCTGTGGGTAGTTTTGGTCTGGCACACCTAGCCGCATTGAAACGGCTACATCTTCGTCTTAAATAACTCGATCTGCAAGCGCTTTTCACACAATGTCAGGAAAGGATTAAAGGTTTCAAAAATGATAAATTAGTTTAAAGCGGCCTTTTCGTTATGACGTAATAGTGACATCATAGAAATCGTTTACCGCTTATTTTCTCGAAAACTAGAACTAAACTTTCAAAGCGACTTGCACCAGTCGATAGTATTCATCAAGGCACCCAACATATTGCAATATGAAAAAAAAGTATGAGAGCGTTACGCGATGAATATTTTCATGGACTTTTACTACTATTTCCAGCGTGTCAACTTTATACCCTCAAAATCGGGATTTTAATTTAGTGGATTCAATATTTTTAGTAGCTGGAATATAGGTACGGATATAGACACTGTCCTTATTGAATATGAATCAAATTGTGACTTTCTTTCTAACGTTATGGATTTTTCGACATGAAGCTAAATGACCCCATTTGCTGTCAAAAGCGATAGAAAATATCGATGAAAGCGGCATCCAAAAAATCGTCGAACGATTTTTTTCTAAATGAAGTCACTAAAAGATGTATCTTTTACAAATATTCTCCTTTAATTTCATATGCATTGAAGGGTTTTAAGGCAGTCAAATAAAAATAAGTACGCTTACAACTATTTTCGCTCAAGGCTGCTTGTTGTTTATTCACGTTTGACTTCCGTGTTATTCCTTGTCGCGTGCTGTTAGGGCTGGCTGCACCGATTACGCTTTGCAGAGCTCTGTGTACAGAGACTTGTAACGCCAGCAAAATGTAAGCGTCTTATTTAGTTAAAATATAGCATAAAGTTGACACGCTGGAAATAATAGTAAAAGTCCATGAAAATATTCATCGCGTAACGCTCTCATACTTTTTTTTCATATTGCAATATGTTGGGTGCCTTGATGAATACTATCGACTGGTGCAAGTCGTTTTGAAAGTTTAGTTCTAGTTTTCGAGAAGATAAGCGGTAAACGATTTCTATGATGTCACTATTACGTCATAACGAAAAGTCCGCTTTAAACTAATTTATCATTTTTGAAACCTTTAATCCTTTCCTGACATTGTGTGAAAAGCGCTTGCAGATCGAGTTATTCAAGACGAAGTTGTAGCCGTTTCAATGTGGCTAGTTGTGCCAGAGCAAAACTACCTACAGCCTCTTTAACAAGGGCTATAAACAGGGGCGGATCCAAGGGGATGTCCTGCGGTGCACCGGACACCCCCTAACGCCGTAATTACTCTTAACTTTTTTTGAAGCAAAAGAAACATTTACGATTCATAATATCTCTATATACATTTCTTCACTTGGTGCACCCTCCCCCCCTAACAAATTTCAGGATCCGCCCCTGATAAACAAAGATGTTCCTCGGTCCTTCAGGGACCGCGGAAACTGGACACTAATTTTTGTGTTTGCTAGTACTTACTCGCTGCAACCAAACGCCAAGCTGTCGATGTCGCAACTTAAATAATATTCATTCTTACCGCTGCATGGAAAGATCTGAAGAAAAAGAAGGGGAAAAAGGGACTCAGCACTCGACTACGCCTCACACACTGAATAAATAAATAAATCGATAAATCAATGATGCAATATTTCGGTTGTTCGGTCCGGCGGTCACCTAGTCGCAGGACTGTCAGTCAGTCAGTCAGTCATACTACTAACAATCTAACACGCCTTATCGTAACCAATCGCACATAGTATTTACTTTACCTTAAAATGAGGTTTTGAAGTAAAGAAGAAAGATTTGCCGTAACCATAGAAACCAGGTTGGATTTGGGGTGGGACTGGGCTGAAAACACCAAATACCTATGAAAATAAAAAACACACAAAAATCATTTATTGTACCCAACAAGAAAAACTCATGTATCTCAGGTTATGACACGAACAAAGTAACTTTAACTCTCCAGTTTCGAATTCTCAGTTCTACAGGTTAGCCTCAATTTCGCATGGAATTACTTTGAATATTCATTTATTCTCGTGAAGATCGGTGAAATTCCGAAGTGTTTGTATCGTCGAAGTCGTGAATATTTGGACACTGAAATGAAGCTAACCCTGTATAAACGAGTCTGTGATAAAGGACTAATTCGAAAATGGTCAGTAAATGTCATGAGCGTTGTCCACTAAGAAAGACTCTCTAAATGTTCGACTAACCATCATCGTAAACTTAAAGTTCGTAATTATCATTCTTTGTTTATTGCTACACACTATAAAAAAGTTTACAACCAGAAATTATATCTTTTAAGATGAAGTATATATACTTGTGTAAGTACGGAAACCATTTGAGTGTCATCACGAGAAGACCTCGTGAAGGCATACCACATAGGCTCAACATAGACTGTGCTATCATGCAGGCCCGGCATGGGTCAATGGGTCATCATGACAGCGGGACATCCCACACGTGAATGTCGCACGAAAAAACCGTGACGTATATACATAACATCACAATCTTTTTTTAGAAAAACGTGACAGCTGTGATTTAACATACTGACCCATGACTTTACCTCCACCTGAAACAATTTGATCTTAGAGCTTTGGACAACTAATCTTATTATTGAGAGAAGCAAGAAAAACTTTGTTTTGCACCCGGAAGTCGTTTTCCATTTGATTGACGTTACGCTTGAGAGCTCTTGCTATTGTGTTCTAGCATGAAATGCCAACACTGGCATCCACTGTTAGCCAAGCTGCGTAAGCAAAGCTTATACGATGTCTCTCAGTTGTACCCAAGCTATACCAAGATGTACCTTGTTCCTCTAACCTGACCCATTAGGTCATTAAGTCCCAGTCCCCTTTAGTCCCTGACGGCCAAACCAGTCCAAGAAAAGGTCATTACTTACGTATTCCTGACTGTCCTTGACGGCCACAAGCACTGGCGTTTCTACCTCCTCCATTCTGTGGTACAATGTCTTGAGACTTATCCCGTGTTCATAGGTACTGTATAGTAGTATCCATGAGGTACCAGGTACGCGAGGGCTCAACTGAGAACAAATGAAAGCATCTGCTTGTTACTATCATATGCACTTTACATTATACACTGTTATATCATATGAAGCTATATAGTGGGGTACTGTATAGTAGTATCCATGAGGTACCGGGTACGTGAGGGCTCAACTGAGAACAAATGAAAGCATCTGCTTGTTACTATCATATGCTCTTTACATTATACACTGTTATATCATATGAAGCTATATAGTGGGGTACTGTATAGTAGTATCCATGAGGTACCGGGTACGTGAGGGCTCAACTGAGAACAAATGAAAGCATCTGCTTGTTACTATCATATGCACTTTACATTATACACTGTTATATCATATGAAGCCTTATTTGAAAAAGCTGTATACGAATATATAAAATTGACTCTCACTTGTTCGATACTTTTGGTATCAGGAACGGCATAGACATTTGAACACCTGAGGGGAGAGAGGAGGGGGAAAGAACTTGTCCCATTTATTACCTTTTCACGATCCTGATCATCCAATAACTGCGACTCGCCTCTCAGGCTCAATTCAATGTCAAGTGATTGTTGTCTGTTGGTGAAGTGAAGAAAGCCGGATAAGTCAAGGTTTGGAGGATCAAATAAAACCAGCATTATAAAACGATTCATGCAAGGTATACTTACTTCCTTTTTGCGTCTTCATAGGATAGCCACTAAGATCCAAAAAAGATAAGAAGGTCGTTGTGTAGGGAAAGGAACACAAAAGAAAAGGAGAAATTATTTAGTGGGCTACCTGTGGCAAACCAGTCGTAAATAGCGCAGCGCACTGATTCTAAAAATAGCTTAAAGATTCGGAAAAACATTGCATTCTGTTTAACCGCTATGAGGATTATACGAACCGATTTTATTATTTTTACTTAAAGTTACAATAGTAACCCATGTAAACTAAGATCAACTGCGATCGGCTGTGAAAATTATCTGCTGAAAGTAAACTTGTAAGTTTGTTTGTCCGAATTTCGCCTTTGTCTTCGTTTTTATGACGTCACGGTTGCGCTGCGCTATTACCTGGTTTTTTTTCAATACTTATTTTTTGTTATTTTATTTGATTAACTTTTCCCGTGAGGGCATGCACGGACAGCACAACAACTTTCACCGATAGGCCGTTTACATGATGGCGTTATTTTACTACCACTACCAAAAGTCTTCGCGAATTTTCTTACTTAGTCAAATTTGTATTCCCTCATGAGAATAGTAAGACAATTAACTGAACAAAAGAAAGAGTTCAAGGGATTCTGGTAGTGGTGGTAAATGACGCTATAATGCAAGTGACCTATTATTCTGGGCGCTGTAGTAATGATAAACACAGGCACTGAAGATGGTCGTCACCGGTGTTTTTAGTGGGCCGTTTACGTCATCAGGGTCATAGCCTGAAGACAGACGTTGCCTATGGTTTGAAGTCCTTAACAGAGAAGACTTTGACGTCTAACCCTTGCAGACGTAATTACAAAGGCAGCACCTTCTTTCAAGACCCTGAGTGTTGGTCTGGTCAGGACTCGAACCACGACCTCCCGCTCATCACAACAGACCGACGCTCTTGATAACTAAGCTAACCGGGTGACGGTTACTGACTTCAGTGGCATCCTTTGACCCTCAAGGGTTTATTTATTGAAAACTCACAACACACATCTGCCTTTGATGAATATAATATGTCCCAACAAGACAAGCGACTCAATATCAAGGTTTTGCAATGAAATCGTTCGGTTTTTTGATCGATGCAATTTTTGTAAAACTTTCATCACTGTTGTAACTATGCAGAACTCACCTCCCATCTGGATGTAGTCGATGCTTTGTCAAACGATACTTCCCAACTCTTACCCAAATCCTGAAAGAAAGGTGCAAAGTTTTACCATTATCCACAAAAATGGCAAGATAAGTTGAACCAGCTCTTCACGCAATCATCATGGGAAGCACTGGGTGGCGTAGTGGAGAGAGCGCTCGCCTCTCATCAATGCTACCAGGGTTAGATTCTCGGACTCGTCGCACGTGAGTAGAGTTGTTTGTTGGTTCTCTCCTGTGCTTTGAGGGTTCACAAAAATCCGACAACTTCTAAATTCTAATTAGATGTAGAAAGGGCCTGGATGAAACTTTACTCTGTGCTAAATATAGTTACCCTATCAAATTGTGTATCTAAAAATTAAAAAAAACTGGTTACACTTTGCAATTGTTGCTGTTACACTTCTTGGCTATTTTCCTCGCAAATTTTCTTGATTTGTTTTGTTCAGGTTGCCTCAAGTGTTGTAAAAAGAGTCGAGTATTTTTGCCATAATTTCGCAACGATTACGCCAATAATATTAAGAACGCCCGCCTGTTATAACACCTCCTCCCCCGAACTTGTCCAGCAAAAAAATGTGAAACAAGTTTTCACCTTTTAGTAAATGATTTTCTATAATTACCTTAAATCTGTCCTTATTTTTATCGATATCAACAGGTTTAGTGAGCTGACAAGATACTTTAATCCTCTCTCCATCTACATTATCCTCGGCGCTATTTGTTCTTGTCATGTTCACCTTTGGACTCCACGCCCCGTTGTATGGCTCTTGTCTACCAACCACTGTGTCTTCCAGTGTTTCTGCAGTCAACGAGCCCTTGGTCTCCGGCAGGAAGATTCTGAGTAGAATAGCAACAATGATGGAGAAACAGCCAAGGACTGCGAGAGGGATTGTAGGGTTGATGGACTGTAGGGACATGATAAGTGGTGTCAAGGCTGCACCCAAGAAACTAGTAGATGTTACGAGACCAAGAGCTGTGCATCTACATTACAAATTAATAATGAGAAAATAATGAGAATAAAAATGGAGAAAATAATAGAGATGAAGCGGTAAGCCGTGTGGGATGGGCTCGGAAATCAATACAAGGCTCGTAATTTACCTATTACGCATGTTCTTAATAGAGAAAGTAATGGGAATGATAAATTAATGGGAAATTTAAAAAAGTAAAGAATGAGCAAATTTTTGTTTTACATATAATCTGCCATGCGCATATGCTAGCTTTAGGATTGCAAACCTGGTGGAGACACCTGTTAATGATAGCAAACGTTCGTAGGTGTTCTACAGTTGATGATCATACTCCCCCTCGAGACAACCGCTGATCAGCAAGCAACGCAGGCTAAGGTATTGGATTTGACTTCTGTCTACATTTGCATTTGCCGTAGTCAAGGTCTCAATAGCATTATCATCAATGTGACCCGGATTGTAATACCGCCGGACTCGGTGTCAAATGTAAGTAGAGTCTCTAGTTGGTTCTCTCCTGTGCTTCGAGGATTTCTCTCCGGGTTCTCCGGTTTTTCTCCCTCTACGAAAATCGTCTCCTCAATTCCAATTTGATCATGAAACGAGGGGAACATAGATTTGTATTCATCCACACAGCTATTAAGCGTTACCCTCGTAAAAACAAGGATGGTTTTTATTTGTATATTCTTACCTGATGATGGTGGGGAACAGTTCAACAGAATATAATGTTAATGAGGTTGTCGACAGAACCACGAAGAAACGCCCAACTAACTGGACCACAAGAGTCACTGTTCCATGCTCTGTAAAAATCACAAAAAAAGTTAAAATCTAAAAAGGAAAAATCTAGAAGTTAAATTCTTTTTTCCCCTCTTCGTATGATACGTTCACATTAAAAAAAAATCTGAAATATTTGATAAGTTCCCCACTCCCATGTCCATGCAGGACCGCAAATAACATGGGCCGCTATAGCCGCCTACTTTTTCCCTTATCCCCTACTAGTCTCTTATATTTTCCAATCTTAGCCCCCACTTTTTCCCAAACTAGTCTCAGTCTCAGTCTCAGTCCCCCCACTTTTTAGGTTGCTCCGCGGCCCCTGAATAAAACAACTCGACTTGCGTACAGGCGCACAGTCCCCACAGAATTCACATTTTAAAGATTCATCCCTCCCCCCTCTCCAAGAACAGTAACTGGCCTAATTTAGATTATTATACTTTCTCGAGCAATCTCCAGCACAGTTCAAAGCAATCTCGTACACAGATCCTGCGTTTCTTCTGGCCGAAAATTCTTCTTCCGAAAATTGCGCATGCCCCAAAACATGCATTATGCAAGAGCCCTAATTCTTCGCCGCAGGCCAGAAGAAACGCAGGCTCTGGGTACGAAATTGAGTTCAAAGCTAAATAGGAAATTGCTCGCCTTAAAACAAGACAAACCTGATAATAGAAAACCATCTGAAGCAAAAGAGAAGATGACACAAATAACACCGGAGAAAATCAAACCAAGAAACGTAGTAATGCGTCGACCAGCACTGGAAGAAAAAGAAAGAAAAATGTACATTATGGTGATGAGCAAAACAATACAGGGTAGGCCATGTAGTTTCTGTTACCATAGATTCTAGGGAAGCACCAGTGGCACCATGCAATAATATGCAGTTCAATTAGGAGGACATAACAATAGGTTTCCAATTCTCAGGAGATTGAAATTCTTTTGTTTTGTCACCTTCAAAATGAGCTTATTTGACGTCACATGCAAGGAGTCTTTTCCTTTGCACCGCTTGGAAAACCGATTTCATTTTGACTGAACAATGCATTTCGCGCCAAGATTCCAATCGCCTAGATAGACAGCGTAACAAACCCCTAGTACACCCATGATAAGTAACAAACAACACTTACCAGGTAACTAGAATCACAGCAAATGCATATGCCAGCAGGTTAACAAGCTCTCTTAGCGCATAATTACTGTAGAAGTTCCCCAGGAGCTGTATGGAGCTGGTGTTTATACCTCGATACAGCATTCCAATCGCGAACCTATCAACAAGAAAAATATGTAGGATGGTTACTAGTGTTTTTTGTTGCTCAGCCTGTTGTTCTTGGCCTCCTGTGAGTACACGAAAAAGTTGGAGCGGACGACGGCGCGCGAATGGAAAAAAATCGTAATTTCTGGTATGTGGAAGAAGAAAAAAAAGGGGATTTTATGCCTTCTTTACTAGCTATCTTGGCCAAATTTGTTATTTGAATTGTAGGTTTTTGGGTGTGCGCGAAGAAGACCGAGCTCATACCATCGTGTCCAGTCCTCCTCGTCTAGTTCTTTAGCTTTTGACGTCCTAAACACCGCCACGAAAAGAGCCACGCGTGCGTGAATCGTCTTTCCTAGAAGGTTGCCTAAACTACTTACCATGTGAGTCCCACAACCACAGCAATCCGACACAGTTTTTTCCTCCGCAGAAATCCATAACATGTTCTTCCATTGGACTGCACACCACAAGACCAAATACTTAAAGACTTTTGATGACTGCTTTGGGTCTCACTAACAAACCTATGCAAGAGGGTCTGAGACTCGTCCTCATCGCTCTGTGATGTTTTTGGACTCGTACTGGACGGCAAAGATTGCAAGAGAATCCATCGGGGAGATTCAGGTATAATACTTAGGACATCAATAGTAAAATGAAATATAAATTTCTAGGCATTTTTTTACATAAAGCAGAAAATCTTATTATACACATGAATGAGTTTCTTACCGACTTGTAATAACCACTATATTCGTCATTACGCAGTTTAAAGAAGTTAGATTATAAAAGGTTATGAAAGCGCAGCGCATAGGTTCGTGGGGTTGCATCCTCGAGGCTTTTGCATTAAGAAATGATGTTGAATGTATGGTTTTCAGAGTAAGCTAATTATAGCTGATAATGCTTTATCAAATCTACGCATTTAATCCATAATCCTCAATGTAATAGTGCCGTGGGAGTTGAATTTGCGAGGGCAAGAAGCGGAAAATTTTCATTTCACCACAAAATGCAGCCAAACGATCCTATGCACTACGAGTTCGTTATCAGTCTTCCTTCTAATTTTGAAAAGACAAGCTGTTAATAACTTATCGTTTTGCTGTTCTAAGTAGCTAACATAGGGGAGATGGGGAACTCCCGTCTTTCAGATTCAAAAGTATGGGGAGGAGAGGTCAATATGATAAAATATTCATAAATTAAGGAGGCTCACAGCCCTTTGGTTGTTTAGATTTTTGAAAATGGCAGAGGCTGATATCCCACAGCTCTGCCATCTTTATGACAATAATGTATCTCGCACTACAAAAAGCATTATTTTATGGAAAACTCATTTACAACAGTGTCATTCACACTGGAAGGATTGTCTTGTGTAAATAAAGGTTATTATAGACCAATGATTTCTTACTTGTATAGAAGGAGCATCAGAACTAAAGGAAGTGTGAGGGTAACCATGAGAATCCTTCTACTGTCAACTATGTAAGCAAGCCCAGAAAATGATATACATGACAAGGTAGATGACAACCAGATAATGGTTAAGACAAATGGCCGTTGACCTGGGTTTACGTACTCTGCCACCAATACAAAGAGAGTAAGGAGGGATCCACCTATTGAAAGAATGAAGATCAGTGAATGAAAAATTAATATTAATGACATACAAATGATTTTCTCACATGGCCAGGGGCAATCCAGAGAGGGGCAAAGAGGGGCTGTAGCCCCCTCCTTCAGAACATTGGTTATGTTTCTTGAAGTGGAATAGAAAGTTGTTTTTTTAATATTTTTTCCAAATTATGTAGTTTCATCCACAAATTCTGTCAAGCCCCCTCTTATGTTTTGCCATGTGATCAAGGTCTGTGCCTGCAGAAGAGAGCCTACTAAGCAAGCAGTTGATGTAATGAATTTATAAAAATACAGCATATCACACCTAATACACTACACAGAACGACAATAGAATACAATAGATTTTCTGAATACATTACATCAACTGAGTGCTATGTGGGTTCTCCCATGCCCACAGCAGTGTGGGTACAATATGTGAGTAGAGCTTCTTTCATGACTGTCTTTCTCATTTATCAAGAAAACTGGCCTCCTTTGCAAAAATTCTTCACAATTGCTCAACAAAGTGATAACAATTCATTTTCATTGTTTAGGAAGAGCCAATCACATTCTGTGATCTACCGTATCTTAGTAAAGCAGCCAATCACAGATAGGGGATTTTATTTCTTTTGAAGATATGCAAAGGATGATACGCAACTTTATTTAGCATTCAGTCCCAATGTACAAGGAGATGCTGATGCTGCAGTTAGTGTGATGCATGCATGCATCACAGACTTAAAGAACTGGATGATTAGAGATCGTCTGATGTTAAACGACGATAAGACTGAATTTCTTTTACTAGGTACTAGGCAACAACTAGCTAAGGTAGATATTGATAGTATACTAGTTGGTAACTCATATATCGAAGCAAAACCAGTAGTAAGGAATTTAGGGGCCTAGTTTGATAGCACTTTCAACATGAATACTCATATCAGTAAAGTTTCTGGTGCGGCTTTCTACCATCTGCATAATATCAACCGCATACGTAAGTTTTTAAGTCCAGAGGACACAAAAGCTTTGGTGCATGCATTTGTAACATCACGCGTTGATTACTGTAACAGTTTGTTATATGGTTTACCTGCAAAGCATTTGCATAAATTGCAACTAGTTTTGAATACTGCGGCAAGGTTGGTATGCTGCGCCCCGCAGTTTTGTCATATCTCGCCTCTGATGCGCAAGCTGCATTGGCTACCAGTTAGGTACCGTATACACTTTAAGATACTGCTATTCGCATTTAAGGCCATTCATGGTCTCGCGCCACCGTACATAAAAGAATTGATTTCAATCAAGAGTCAAGGCAACTACAATCTGCGTTCATCTACAGGAATATTGCTAGCTTATCCTAGTTTTCGCACACAGGCCACCTTAGGGGATAAAGCGTTTGTTGCAGCTGCGCCTGCACTTTGGAATGACCTTCCATTTGAATTGCACGCAATAACTGATATTAACACATTTAAGCGTCATTTGAAAACTTTGCTTTTTAGCCTGGCATACAATTAGGTGATTTGAAATATATTATGTAATCCAGAGAGCATCCACAAAGTTGGGACATGATATTATTTTATGTATATAGTTATATTTTTATGATTTTTATTGGTATTTTGTTTAGATTAGTTCCTAATATTATTATGTATGTATGTATATATATGAGTATGTGTGTATGTGTGTATATGTGTATATATGTATATATTTTATTATATATAATTTCGATTGTGATTACAATATTTATTTATATTATAATTTTAGTGAATTAGATTAGATTTATTTTACATCATATATATTGTAATGCGCTACTGATAATTTTATTGAAGCAGCGCAATATAATATATATTAATTATTATTAAGAATTTCTCAAAACAAGATCGCAACCAATTGTTTTGGTCAGAAGTTCATTTTTGGTAAAATTTACTTAAAATCTTAGGTGATGGAATAGTGGATGGAAAAAAACTAAAAAAATTTTGGCTGCAGAGTTGTGGAGTATTTTCATTGTCAATTTCCCAGCCTTGCAATATCATCCTGACTATTTTGTAATGCTTACTAACCTAATGTGAATCCTGCTATTAACCGTATTGGAATGAAGACTGGCATTGATCGTATAAACAAAGCACCTAGCAGACTAGCAATAAATAAGAGTGCCAGGCAGATGAAAAGTATCTTTTTCCTGCCATATCTGTCGGCAGCTATCCCAAGTGTTAATGCTCCTAAAAGTATGCTGATGTAATGTGTAGTTACAAGGACTGTTCCATATTTCACAAAGTCAATCTGAAAGGAGAAAAGAAATAGAGGATATTACATGGGCGCACGGAGATACGAAATTTATCTTCGAGTGTTGAAAAGATCTCTCACAAGTGAGCGCAGCGAACGAGTGAGAGATTTTCAACACGAGAAGATAAATTTCGTATCTCCAAGCGCCCATGTAATATTCTGTTTATTATATAATTATCAATGAAAGTATGTTTTGGCTTTTTCAGGCAATTCTTTTCGTGTATTTTCGAATAGCCATCGCAATGGTGTTATTTTCACACGTGAAAATAACATGTTATTTTCACGTGTGAAGATATCAATTTTTCGAAATAGAGAAAAATAGATATTTCATAGGTAATTATATAATAAAAGACAATTCTTATATTTTTCTTTATCATTTTTGCATATTAATGTAATGTATATAATTAAAAGATATTTTTCTAGCTATTTCAGCAGGAAAATTATATAAATTTTATCAATTAAATAAATTTTATACATGAAGGAGAAGCCTTTAATGTTTTGGCAAAGGATCAGGTAATCAATGGAGCGAAAAAGGGACGGACAGGGCTATTAAATTAATATAAACAAAGCACGTCTCTATCTTACACATTCAAAAAAGGTGTTTAATTTTAAAGTATCTGTTCTTATTTACCCCGTTGTCCAATCTAGGTGTCTCATTTCGTAAGTCTGTTGCAAAAGAGCAATGATTCACGAATAATCCAGAAGACAGAATGAAGTCCAAAGGTTATTCCCCGGGTTAAGAAAGTCACCGGAAGTGTACAAAACTAACCTACGTACGAGATTCAAGTCACGTTTTGTACCACAACAAAATGCAAATAAATACTGATCAAAGCAAGATATTAAAATATTGAACTAAAATGCTAAAAATCATCGATGAAAATACAAAGCTGTGTATAAGCTCATGTATGAATTCAAAACTTCAAAATTCTCGTGCTGAATGAAAATGCCATTGAAAACCTCTTGACCAGCAATTTCAGCAATTGGTTTTCATTTTTTTTTTTTCGACAAATCGTAAACGCATTCGGTTTTGAGCTTAAATATAACAACATATGGAGCTTGTTATCTTAATTTTTTCTTCCTTTTTTATTGATTTATTCTCTGATAATATGAAAACATGGCTTACCTGGAAATATGGAGTGACTTTGGTAATTTTCGTCCTAGTGCCGTTTACTATTTCGTATGTTGTGTGTAAACAACGTCCTGGAACAAGAAATGATTTATTTGTAGAGGAATGAGAGAACCACTGGACATAAATTCAACGTTCTATACTTTGAAATGTTATTTATTTATCTATTTTAGCGCTCTTTTGTCTTTTTTTATAAAATTTATCACACGTCAGTAAATTCGTACATGCAACTTTTTTGAAGGACGAGTACAATATGCCTTAGATTGAAAATTAAAAATAACCCTCTAAAATCCCCGCTTTTGAAATGACTTTCAGTTATATTTAAAGAACAGATATATCATATTTTATACCAGTAATTATTAGTTTACAGCAGATAAAAAACATTCTTTCTTTCCCGTCATAAATGTCCTGGTCTCATCTCTCTTACCTGAGTAGTTACAAGCACTCGACGACTCTTCTTCAACAAAAAACTCCACAGCAATAATTTGGTACGTTAGAGGGAACATAATTAAAGCAAGGACTGAAATATTCCTTAACAGTATCTTTCTCAATTGCGTGAAGGATTTCCAAAATCCTTTCAAAGCAGTGAACTCATCCATATTGTACACACGCGACCAAATGACTGCTCGCTCTATCGTATTAGCGGTTATTTATGTAAATTTGTCACTCAGTTACGTCACGTACGCGTAAATAGACATGGACAAAGTCTTTTTTTTCAATTGGTCTGTTTTTCTCCCATATTCAGAGCATATCTTTAGTTTTACTAATAAAAGAAAAAAATATAGAGAAATGTCTTTCTTTTTCCGTATATTCTTAATTTCACTGGATAGTTTAATTTAAAAAAAATTGAGACGGTAAGTATCTAATGAGGGGTGGGGGTGGAGAATTCAGGGTGGGTATTACATTTTTAAGTTTTCTGGGGTTTTAGTCTAATATTTTTGGGGAAAAAAACCTTGGTTTAGGCTATTTTAGCGGAGATTTTAGTGGGTATTATGAACAGTAATTAAAAAGGTGGGGGAATGAAACATTTTTAAAACAAAATTTCTAAAAATTATCCACCCCACCCTCCCCTTCCCCCAGAAAAATGAGCACTCCTCTATATTTCATCTTGACTTTACTCTAGCCTGCGTCACATCCGGAATTTTCTTCGTAAATATTTTTTAAAAAATTTAATATTATTTTGTAAGTACAGTATTTACGAAGAAAATTCCGGATGTGACGCAGGCTAACTTTACTCCATCATCAAGAGTAGACAGACAGACAGACAGAAAAACATAGCTCGAGTTATTTAACGAAATACCACACGTATTTTGATTAATGTTTTATTGCATGACAATATCATCTTTTGGCACGTGTTAATCTGATATCGTGGAGGGACTCATTAATGCTACCTTTGGACCAGGCGAAGTACGACATCTTGAGTACAGGAGGGTAGAACAGGATATAGGTGTTTTGATGCCAGGGAATGGTAAAGAGGTAGGGAGAGAGAGAGGGAGGGAGGGTTAAGGGAGGGAGGGAGGGAGGGAGGGAGGGAGGGAGGGAGGGAGAGAGGAAGGGAGGGGTGAGAGAAAAGCAAGGTGGTGGGAAGCTAAAGGATGGAAGGATAAATATATGTGTACAGGAAAGATGGAATGAGGAAATATGATTGAGAAACGAGGAAAAGAGAAGAAAACTGGAGGATGTAAAGGAATGGAAAGTAAAGCAAATGGAATAAAAGTCAGGGGCATTGGTGAGTGCCAGTGAGTGCAGGGCAAAAAGAATTAAAAGACTAGGGTCGATTGTTGAATACCGTAGAAATACATAAAAGAAATCATACAAAAATACACGGTATTTGTCATTTTCCGCTTTAATCAAGAGCACCCGCCGGAGCCGCTCTGCAAAATATCCGCTCCGCATGTGATTTTTTGCTAGCTGGGAGAATCTGATACATTGTAAGTATTTGCTGGCAAAAAGACACATTTACTTGATACTGGCTGCCTAAATGAGTGTTTAGCCTTTTTCCTAGCTTGGAAGTTTATGCATTATGTAAATTTTCGCTGGCTGGTTCAACATATACCAAAGTGTGAAAAGATACCTGGGAAATTTGCCTCGAAAGCTTCTCCTCTTTCATAATAGCACGTGGGTGAATAAGTGCGGAGAGTGCAGCGGCCGAGCAAGGGACTGCGGAAGAGGCTAACGAAGCAAGAAGGGAAACGAGGCCATTTATATAGCCAGTATCTGGGTCCGTTTGCGAACGTCTCACACAGCAAAGAACAAAACTTATTATTATCTAGTGGTATTTTTGATCAAGTACTTTTGCTTCTTAACACGTAAGTATCTTTCACTATGAATAGATGTAGATTCAATTTGCGAAATTGTGATTTGGTTGCTGGACAAGCCGCGACTAAATTTTTTTATGATTTCTCGGTATAGGTGGAACAAGATGCAGTCGATATAATTAACGCCGCTTTTCTGGTAAGTAGAAAAAAACCCGACTGACAATTTATGAAAAAACCTTTTAAAGTTAGAGTTAGTCTATTATACTATTCCGTATTTATACTACTGCTAGTCAGTACGTAAGAAGATTTAATCGGCAAAACAAGTAATCCCAATAATTTGCAAGTAACTGAGGCATCCAAGCCACAACTGAGTTACTATTTTTTCTAAAAAACACCCTTTGAATATCGCGTGTGGATTCATTTTTGATCGCGACGATAAATTAACTTTAAGGTTAGTTATCAGGGCAAATTTGGAATCTCCCCTTCTCTAGGTATAACGCCAGCATGTATGAATGACAAAGAAAAAAGTGGTCTTCTCCTCAGTTGTTCATGGAATACGAGAAGGTACGTTTTACCACTTTGAATCTTTACCGAAAATATCTCCTATGTATAGTTGCATATTCGTTATATAGTTTTCTGGCTTGCTGCATTTTGAGCATGGCTTAGTATTTCATTTATTTGTGGAGCACCTCCTTGGACAAATTGATCGCTTTGAATACCTCGCATGTGTGTCGATACTGAAGATTTGACTTTCACTGAAAGGGCGTTACGACTGTTAGCCTCTCCAACCCCTAACACACAGCAGTGTAGCACTGTGGTGTAACTCTCGCTATAGCTTCAAATTTCCGTTCTTTTTTTATTCTAATTTAGGGTTTGTTCGAGAGGGATGTTTTTGGCGATGTAAATGTACACCCATAAAAGTATAATTAACTGAGACATCAATGATGCTGTCAGAAAAGAACCCCTTCTGTAATGACTAGATGTCCGGTTTCTCCAAGCTAAATGCTGATAAGATGCAAAGCAAGTTGCCGAAAAGGCGTTATTTGTATATAGATGCCGGGCTGCATATTTTTAATGATCACTACTTTGATTCTAGCAAACATATATTTCTTATGCTTATTTGTATTTTAAAATGTTATCTTATCTATAAGGCAATCATCCCGATCTAGCTGACTCTGAGCATTGACGAAGGTTTATTTCATTGTATCTCCAATAGCATTGCCTTTACTTTTTTAAGTAAAGTGAAAAGCGAAACCAATAGAGTAAAACAAAAAATTCTTTTCTTAAGAGAAAAGAAAAACAAGTTGTTTTTCCTTTAAAGACGAATTATTTTGCATTCAATAGCAGTCAGTACCTTTTTAACATGTTTCATTTATTGAGAAATTACTTGAAAGCGGCCATTAGGCAACAAAATAAAAATCGTACACCCTATAGAAAATGCAAAGACCACTGACTATGTTTTCTAATAGTGGCAAGAAATATGATGGTTCAATAGTAGGTCCAACAAATAGTCCAAGAGTCCAGGGTCAAAGGGTCCAAGAGTCCAGTCCTTGTTTTACACTATGCCGTTATTTTGGGTGTATAATCGTAATAAATAAACACAATGAAAAAAATAATAGAAATGTTGGCAAAGAATTCACGTCAAAACTTGAATCACGTTCTTCATTTTTGGCGCACATGATATGATGACATTTCGACCTTATCTATTCGTCCAGACCTTCCCTGTTGATAAAGGTGATTTGCGCAACGAACATTCCATGTAGGGGGTGCTTTTACAATATGCTAATAATTGTATAGGATCTTTCAAAGCGTCAGGATATACTGAAGTTGTTTATGGTACGTCTATTGCCATAAAAAAATGATGAAAATTTCTCAAAAATCAGATGCTTAAATTTGGAAACAACTCACAACTGGAGAACACAAGTATTAATAACAACTGAAATTTATTTATTTGTCAAAAACACAAACTCAACAAGAGAAAATTTAAACAGTGCATATGCTGCTTAAGTGAGATATTTTTAGTTACGGCGGTTCACTCCTCCAGCCGTTGATAAGTGTTTTGGATTTTATCAAGAAAGTTTTCAATATTGGAAGATTGTGTAATAACCGCCATGACCTTTATCTTGTGGGCCCTCGCTGGCCTGCCTCGGTCACCTCTACTCCATTTGGCTTCTTCGAGTATCATACTATATGTAATCAAAAAGTAAAAAAAGTTCATTTTATTTACTTGTAACTTGAAAACGATGCAAGAAAAACTGCATTGCACTTACCATTCTGCATTCTCCAATTTTCCACTATCTAACAAAGGGGACAACACTACTGCTGTATTCCTGTTGATAACTGCTTTCGGTCTACCAAACTTGTCTATGATTTCAAGACAGCATATGTCTTTTGGATTATCTCGTTGTCTCTTTAATCTATAAACCTCTCCGACTTTTAAATCTTTGTTCCCATAGAACACCATTCCCACTGCTCTAACGCGCTCACCCATCGGTGCGCCATCTTTTTCTTGAAAATAAAGACTTTTCTTGGGTTCCATTTTCTGAACCAAAACGTACCAGTATCTTCCTCAAAATGATGAATCGATTCGTATAAACTGGCGAGTTAATTGGGTTATAAGCCTAGTTGTCATTCAACTCATGGCCACACAAGTATGCACCACACGGCGACGGCCGTTTTTGTGTTAAATTAAGAGAAGGTTTAGACGATATTTTTTTACTCTACAAGAGGGAAATCGAGTCTCTGGCCTTACGAGGACATTATAACACGTTTATATTTTTACATTTGGATAACTTTAGAGATGATGAAATTTTGAAAATAAGACAAAGTCAGTAACCCGCAGTCCGGCACAAACAATATCCAAGGCTGCTGATCACTGATAAGATTAGAAAAGTCATCTGAGATTACAGAATTCGATCATTGATACATATAGTTATGACTGGCCCAGAACTGTGAAACAATAAGTTTTCCTAGTCATCTAGAACACGCATGAATATAGAGTAAAAAAAAAAATCCATTCGAAATAATTAAACTAATTTAGCTTGGCCAGTGCTTTCACTCCAACAATTATCTTAAAACAAAACGGAAATCCAAATCACAAAGGCAGCCAAATTTCCTTATCAGTTGCTTGAGATTTTGCTACTAAATGCTGAACCGGTCTCTCGCCGCCCCATAATAACTTCTGCGCCTTGAACACGAGAAGTGTTTTGCATCAATAGATTTTGTTCTCATTATGAAAGGCCACGTTTTCCCCCCCACCTAATTAGTATATGTAATAGGACTCCATGCTGTCCAATTAAGAAATAATTGGCCATTTTGAAGTTATCAAGTGGGCTGTAATTTCTGTCTTATTGAGCCAAACGAAAAACTAATCATATCTCGATCTTACCAACTTTAGTATAGATTCCAAATTACAGACCATTTGGAAAAATACCCAATTTATGAGAGGTCTTGCAATTAACAAAGAATGTATGGGGATTTTGACCGTCGTCCCGCAAAACCATACATTTTCTGTTAATTTGATAAAATTTTGAAAAAATAATGTTCAGCTAGTATTTATCCAAACGTTTTAAAAATTGGTAAATTTGCTAATTCCTTTTGGTTGCCTTTCATGTGATAGGGTTCGCTTCGTAATTAGATAAATATTTCTTTGATTAGTACCCAATCCCCTGCTCAACTCCGAATTGGCTAATTGAACGAGAAAAATTCCGAGGACTGCCGAAATTGGACGAGGCCGTGCCAGCATGGAGTCCCATTACCTAATGCGTCACAATTCTGCCTCCCGGGTTCTGCCCGTCAGTTGTATTAAGTAAAGGCTTTGAATAAAACACTTATATGTGATCTCGTGCAAGAGCAGAGTAAAGCAGCTCATAACTTCAAACCACTTAGTTCATTCCAAGGATCCAGGAATTCCAGGATAAATTAAAGAAATTTGGGAGGAGGGGGGATTTTGCTCAGGCAAAACCTTCTTTTCTGCTGACATAAAAGCCGATCCTTAGTTAAAAGGTTCACAAGTCTGTTATTCACTGACCTTGATACAATATAAGGACATTTTTTAGATTCAAAAGCTCAACTATTCTCTGTACTTTCATTAACATACTTACTATTTCATCATTTTGAGTAGAGCTCTTCTACGGGGACGGTTAAACCGACCTCAATTGAATAAATCTGAAAAGACATCGACCGTTTCTTTGCATTCTCACTCTAAACATTAGGGGACTTTAGCTTTCTTCTAAGGACCTTCTTCTAATATTATCAGATGGCGTGATGTTTATAAGTGGTTTACAAAACACTGGCTCATACCTATGACCGTGTCTTTGCCTTCTCACTATAAACATTAGGGGACTTGAGCTTTCTTCTAATATTATCAGATGGCGTGATGTTTATAAGTGGTTTACAAAACACTGGCTCATACCTATGACCGTGTCTTTGCCTTCTCACTATAAACATTAGGGGACTTAAGCATTCTTCTTATATTATCAGATGGCGTGTTGTTTATAAGTGGTTTACAAAACACTGGCTCATACCTATGACCGTGTCTTTGCCTTCTCACTATAAACATTAGGGGACTTGAGCATTCTTCTAATATTATCAGATGGCGTGATGTTTATAAGTGGTTTACAAAACACTGGCTCATACCTATGACCGTGTCTTTGCCTTCTCACTATAAACATTAGGGGACTTGAGCTTTCTTCTAATATTATCAGATGGCGTGATGTTTATAAGTGGTTTACAAAACACTGGCTCATACCTATGACCGTGTCTTTGCCTTCTCACTATAAACATTTGGGGACTTAAGCTTTCTTCTAATATTATCAGATGGCGTGATGTTTATAAGTGGTTTACAAAACACTGGCTCATACCTATGACCGTGTCTTTGCCTTCTCACTATAAACATTAGGGGACTTAAGCTTTCTTCTAATATTATCAGTTGGCGTGATGTTTATAAGTGGTTTATAAAACACTGGCTCATACCTATGACCGTGTCTTTGCCTTCTCACTATAAACATTAGGGGACTTAGGCTTTCTTCTAATATTATCAGATGGCGTGATGTTTATAAGTGGTTTACAAAACACTGGCTCATACCTATGACCGTGTCTTTGCCTTCTCACTATAAACATTTGGGGACTTAAGCATTCTTCTAATATTATCAGATGGCGTGATGTTTATAAGTGGTTTACAAAACACTGGCTCATACCTATGACCGTGTCTTTGCCTTCTCACTATAAACATTAGGGGACTTGAGCTTTCTTCTAATATTATCAGTTGGCGTGATGTTTATAAGTGGTTTACAAAACACTGGCTCATACCTATGACCGTGTCTTTGCCTTCTCACTATAAACATTAGGGGACTTAAGCTTTCTTCTAATATTATATGCTTATAGTTAAGCTTGCAGCCGACTCATTTTTTAGCAATCTCATACAATATTAATTTTTGTCTTCTTTTTCTTCTCTCTTTACTTATTTGAGAATAACGCATTCCATGTTTTCTCACTTTCATGAACATCAAACTGCTGGATACTTAAGCTCGTATGCACCTGAAGGCTCAAGAATTACGAACTCCATCCCGACAAAATAGTGCGGAAAACGATTGACAAAGGTATAGTAATGTTTTGTTGTTTTAGGAACGTTCTTGCAATTCAGAACGAAAATAGCATGATAATTAATTAGCTTTTGAATCTGGAGTATCATCTTTTGTTATATAAGGAAACGGCAAATTTCCGTTGTTTTTATACATCATATTCAAAAATGTATACGAATTTGCCTCGATCAGAAACTTTCCAATTAATACGTCATGATTGCTGACTGTTTGTTTTTGTGTATAGTGCGGCGAAGGAAGCTCACAAGTAATGGAATGTCCTACTATCGATCAGAATGTCAAGGTACCGCATTTTCGACTAATCGTTCTCAGTGCATATGCATTTTTTCAAGAAACCCATTACAAAACTGACGCATCATATCCTTATGTTTAAAGCCCGAGGAACACTTGCGTTCGTGGTTTTCAACGACATTCAATATTGGCTTCCTGGACTCCTTTATAAGTAAAGATGATATTTGGTGCAAATATCAGTCAAGCGCAATGGCACTCTTAGACAGGCAAAAGTTTTTTTCGATGCTTGGAAACGTTTTATCGCAGACGTGTTTCATAGGTCGAGTGTTACCAGTTACTCGCAAAGGAAAGAAAGTGGGCTTCAGAGGCATCGAAAAAAAAGGAGAAGAATTTTCAGAAGAGCAGTTCACACAAAAACACCAACAGCCCATTTACGACATTCCACCTGTGATCTCTTCTGACCCCTTGGATATCGAGAAAAGCCAAGGCGCGTATTCTAACCAGTTACTCCCGGAAGAGCAGTCAAACCCAAGTATGCCAGACATTCCACCTGTGATCTCTTCTGACCCTTTGGATATCGAGAAAAGCCAAGGCGCGTATTCCAACCAGTTACTCCCGGAAGAGCAGTCAAACCCAAGTACGCCAGACATCCCACCTGAGAACTTCTTTAAAAGCGCTTCTGAGATTGAGAGTGAAAGTAACTCAGAAAATGAGCAAGATGAAGAAGAAGATGAAGAAGAAGATTCTTCAGAATCAGAAAGTTTTTACTCAGAATTAGAACAAGAAAAAGAAGAAACCGACGTAGAAATGTCGTCTTATGAGGTGTCTTCAGATTCGGAAAATGGTAAAATTGAAGACTCGTCAAATGGCGAACTTCTATTTGACGATTCTCTGACATCTTCTTCAAGTGAAGACTTCTTTACATTTCACCACAAAAAGATTCAGAAGATGCGTTCTGCAAATCTTCCAGGAAAGCCAAAGACATTAATGGAGTATCTCTCTTCTTTTTTTGCCAAGAATACCTATGGCTATCAATATGCTGGGCCTATTTCTTCTTCGAACGATGCGCGAATGAGATCGTTCCTAGTTGCTGCATTTCCACCTTTCAAAGTCGGAAGCCTTTCGAAAAAGACCACTTTACCAATCGCAACAAGCGGTGAACTCTTCCCACAGTTCACATACAGAGGTAAAAGCACAATAAGGTGCGAACTCTGCATTCCTCATCAGAAATGGGCACTGGAAAATCACAAAAGCCGCCATGTTATTAGATCAAAGACGGTGAACACACAGAGCATACTTGAAGGCAGCGCAAAACTCGAATTTTCTGGTGTTGTTCAAACAAAACAGCATTTTTATTCCAAGTATCACCAAGACGCCCTCCAGTTCTTAGAAAGTGAAGATGATCAAGATGCAATCCTAAACGATGATGCACCAAAAAGAATGAAAACAGAAGTCAATCCCAAAATCACGAGCTTCTTTACACCTTCTTTAAACGGGAAGGGACCTCTGGATCTCAAAAAATGCAAAAAGTTCAATGTTGCTACTTGTGGGACCCAGAGGTCGTTAAACATTTCTTAAACGACAAGCAGATTCGCCGCACAACAGTCCTATCTCTTTTGAAGGAAATGAAATCTAACGGTGTATTGCAATGCTATAAATCAGTGATAGGACATGAGGACTGCTCCAGTTATAATGGTTGGAAAAAGAAGCATCCCCTTGATGCAGCTGACATAGTAGACAAAGCCAATAATTCTTCACGATCTCTTTTCATACCCCTATACCGAAAAATAACTGTGCATGGAAAAAGCATTGATATAGAAGGAGGGATCAAGAGCATTCAACCTCCATGCGAAGGTTATGCACTGTCGTATGGCGACCATCCTTTCACGTGTACCACATGCGCAAGACAAGAGCGAGAGCTGATGGACACCATACGCCACCGTCAAAGTAGTGCCTACAAAGGCTATGAGAACAGAATTGGTTTGGCGGGCTTTAACACCAGGTATGCTCGAAGAATGGAGTTTGCGAGTGCCCTGTCGAAAGAAAAGCAAAAGAGACAGGAAGCGGAAAAAAAAGTTTTACAACTTATTAAAATTAATCTGACACCCTTAGTAGTATAGGGAATGGGGGTTCCAGCGCAATCTCAACACGGGTAAGACCCGTGTCAAAAATCCACCTACGGAAACAACCCACTCCAAGTGTGGTTGGGGGCAACAGCGCAAATATGTTAGTCTATATATGGAGTGCGAAGAATGTAAGAGAACTTTTAAGAAAGAAGCGGATTTGAAAAAGCATTTGAAAATGAAGACGAAGTGTATGAGCAGTTATGATTGTGGATGTGGTAAGAAGTTTGAGACTAAGGTTAAATTGTTTTGGCATTGTCAGGACTGTGAGTACGACTACGACGACCTAAAAAGTGCTTGGTATTAGGTATAAAATATTTCCTATTATATAGATGGAATCCCAAAGCAACTTCAGCACAGTGTCAATACCCGGTAACGGTGAGATTGACGTTAGACAGTTTTGGCGTCAGTCAGAAAGGAAGGTTAAAAGGACTCTCCGAAAAGGTATAGAAGAATTAGGAGCCCTGAAAGCGAGCATAATGGTAGAAGTAAGTTTGTCAAAAGACGAGGTAATGACGACAGCAATGTTGCGATCAAAGTCGTTAGTGATATTAGAATCCACGAATCTGGATAGGTCACTCAGTGAAGCCTTAGAAGCAATAATGGAGTCGCTGTCTAACTACACGAAAGAAGGATCGGGTTGGACAGTAGAGGAGGTTGAAGGAATAGAGATAAGTATAGCCAGGTACGTACCCATACGAGGGGGGAGTTACGTACCGCTACCAACGTGGGTAGAAAGGAAGAAGGCTATTGTAAACGTGAAGAATGATGACAATCGATGCTTTATGTGGGCAATCAGGTCTGCACTGTATCCAGCAGAGAAGGATCCCTGTAGGACAAGTAAGTATCCCACAGATGATTTAGAGTGGGATGGTGTGGAATTTCCCATGCAGTTGATAGACATCCCCATATTTGAGGAAATAAACGATTTAGCAATTAACGTTTACGGAGTCAGAGAGCAGACGATAGTACCGTTAGTTCTGTCAAAAAGTAAAGGAGAGCGCGTACATTTATTCTACCACGGCGGACACTACTCATGGGTTAAACACATTAGCAGACTATTCTACAGACATACTAAGCACAAAGGCAAAAAGTACTTCTGCGACTGCTGCTTGCTGTCATTTACATCCTTAAATACCCTAAAGAAACACGATGAGATCTGCCGCGGAGTCGAAGAAGTGGCGCAACGGATCCAGATGCCCACCAACAAAGAGCTTTCATACGCAGACCATCAAAAGCAGATGCAAGTGCCTTACGTGATATATGCAGACTTCGAAGCGTTGATAACTAAGGAAGAGCAGAAACGTGGCGCCACGAATAAGGTAGGATTACACGAGATCTGCTCCTTTGGTTACATAGTAGTCAGATCAGACGGTAAAGCAAACCCTCCTGTGATTTACCGAGGTAAGAACGCAGCTAATGAGTTTCTAGAAGCATTGCGAGAAGAGGAGGGGGAGATTAGAGAACAATTAAGACGTCCAAAGAAGATGGAATTTACCAAAGAGAACCAGGAGGCTTTTAACAAGGCAAAAAAATGCCACATTTGTCAACATACGCTTCTTCAGTTTGGAAGACGAGCCAAGAAAGCGTGGGATGAAGATGGAAAGTATCTAGGAGAAGCTCATTTTAAATGCGGGAAGTATGCTAAGAAAGGTGAGAAGCCGGGAAAGCCCTCCACGCACTGCATTCACTGCCACAAAGCATTTGTTGAGGATTTCTATGTGGATAAGGTTAGGGATCACTGCCACATCACGGGTAAATACAGAGGAGCGGCTCATTGGAAATGCAATATAAACTTCAAAGTAAATCCAGACATGGAGATTCCGGTGTTCTTTCACAACCTCCGCGGTTACGACTCCCATTTGCTACTACAAGGAACAGACGGCTCCGACGTCAAATGCATACCTAACAACAAAGAGCGCTACATGTCCGTAACTGTGGGTAAGCTAAAGTTCTTAGATTCGCAGCAGTTTATGGCGGACTCCTTAGCAAACCTCGTAAAGTATAACACCAACTTTCCCATTTCCAGTCAATATGGTGCGGAAAGGAAAGGAGTCTACCCATATGAATACATGGATTCCTGGGATCGATTCAAAGAGTCCCTACCACCCAAAGATCGCTTCTACAGCACCCTAAACGAGTCCGGTATAAAGGATGAGGAGTACCAGCATGCGTTGGACGTGTGGGAAAAATACTCCTGTGAGAACATGGGGGACTACCACGACATCTACCTAAGGTCTGACGTAGTGCTGCTTGCAGATGTTTTCCAAAGCTTCAGAAAGATGGCTATGGAATATTACGGATTGGATCCCGCTAATTTCTACACGGCTCCTGGGCTCAGCTGGAGTGCTTTGTTAAAGAAGACAAATGCGCAGTTGGATCTCCTAACGGAGTACGACATGTATCGGTTTATGGAAGACGGTATTCGTGGCGGCGTATGCGGACCCAGCCGACGTTACGCCCGCGCAAACAACCCCTTAGTAGAGCACGACCCAGAGAAACCAACCACATACATTTACTACCTGGATGCGAATAACCTTTATGGCTGGGCAATGTCACAGTACCTACCTGTGAGAGACTTCGAATGGGATCCAGTGAAGCCGATAGACTTCTACATGCAGGTAGGAAAGGAGGAAGACAAGGGTTACGTCTTAGAAGTGGATCTGGAGTACCCAGAGCGCCTGCACGACGAACACAATGAGTTCCCCTTAGCACCAGAAGCGATAGAGATACCATTTAAGCAGCTAAGTCCGCTGCAAAAGCAAATGTGCCCTGGTTACAAACCGTACAGGAAACTAACTATGAACCTGATGGATAAGAAGAAGTATGTGGTACATTACCGCAACCTGCAGTTCTACGTGCGACACGGAATGCGCGTAGAGAAGATCCACAGAGTCCTAAAATTCACGCAGGAACCCTGGATGCGCCCCTACATTGACTTTAACACGCAAAAGCGTACCGCAGCGAAAAATGACTTCGAGAAAAACCTCTTCAAACTGATGAACAACAGCGTGTTCGGAAAGACAATGGAGAACATCCGCAAGCGCGTAAGCGTAAAAATAGTCAGCACCAAAGAGGAAGCAGAAGCATACGTGTCACAGCCAGGCTTCGTTAGATACGTAGAAATGCTGAACTTCTACGTGATTCACATGAAAAGGGCAAACCTCTTACTAAACAAGCCCGTTTACACAGGCTTTACGGTGCTGGATCTATCGAAGCTGCTTATGTATGAGTTCTACTACGATAAGCTTAAGCCAAAGTACGGAGACCGCTGTCGCCTCCTATACACAGACACCGACTCCCTAATTCTAGAAGTGCAAACGGAAGACGTTTACAAAGACTGCCTCCCCGACATAGACGAGTACGACACCAGCGGTTACCCGAAGGAGCACTTCCTTTACTCTGCGAAGAATAAGAAGGTAATTGGGAAGATGAAAGACGAAATGTTAGGAAAACCCATAGTAGAGTACGTGGGTCTGAAACCAAAGATGTACAGCGTGCTAAAGTTAGACGGCGTAGAAAAGAAAGCTAAAGGCGTAAAAAAGTACGTGGTTAAGAAGGACATTACGCACGAGTCCTACCTCAACGTATTACGAACACGTAAGGAACAGCGGCATAAGATGAACAGCCTGCGCAGCTATGGTCATCAGATACATAACGTCACGCAGGAGAAGGTGTCACTGTCTGCATTTGACGGTAAGCGATGGATGTGTGATGACGGAGTGCATACGATAGCATTCGGACATCACACGATAAGCAGTTCTTCCATGACGAACCCACGTGTGGGGCCATCGTGAAGATAATACAAGATGGGCTGACCCTTCTTAGCTATTACGCTTCGGATCTGGTAAGTTTCCAAAGACCAATTAGGATCCGTAGCTCTTTTGGATCCTCCTTCTAATTCACCCGGTCCGTAGAGATATCGGACTGTGACATTACCTAATTTTTTTTCATGGGGGAAGACCGCCCTTGAACTTCTGACGTAGGACTTGTGTTCCACGTGTTTCTTTTTTATGGCATCCTTGGGTTTCATTCCCGTAGCCCTGGCCGCCTCGTTGTTCAAAGCCACGATGACCTGGGGGAGCCTCTGAGTCCATTCCCTGTTGCGTTTGGAGGGATCTTCCAGCTCTTTCCAATACTGGTACCCAAAGAGACGCTCGGCCAAGGTCTTATTGAATCTTTCGACGATGCTCTGACCCCTGTGGTACTCAGCTTCGGCTCTCCTAATCTTAGTGTCGTGGTCTTTCAGGGTCTTAGTAACCACGCCCATGAACTCTGTCCCCGCATCCACTTGCAGCAGCTTAGGCCATTTCAAGACGCGCTTATAAATCCTACCTAGGGCTTCTGCGACTTCTCCAGAATCCTTGCTGGTTATGGGTTCGGCGTCCTTGTATCTGCTTGCGATATCAACTACGGTCAAAGCGTACCTATAGGTCTTTTTTCTCACCTTATCGTGCGGTAAGAAAAGCAAATCCGCCTGATGAACTTCATTGGGAGCATTTACGGTAAAGCTGGGCCTGGGAATGTACTTGGGCACGGGAAGATAAACCTGCCAGAGGGTTTGTTTTTTCAACCAGTTCTTAGCCGTTTCTTCTGATACCCTGGCCGCGGTCGCGAGTTTCTTGATAGCTGACGCTCCTCTCCAATAGCCTTCCGGCCCATAGTAAATCCTTTTAAGTTTGTCCTCTACGCGGCCCATTATATGAATTCCAAAACAAGATTGATCTTACGTCCGTTAAAATCCACCGTCTTTCCGTCCACTTTAATGGTGATGTTTATGCTTTCTACCAAATTAGATAAGTCATAGCTCAAAGAAATGGGAGTGTATTCTACTGGGTCAAATGGATTACCTTGAGGCAGAAACTTGGACATAAGAGAAGACTTTTCTCCATTGTTGTAACTATGAACCAAGTCGCAATAGACTTCATAAGAGGATGCGACTTTCCATTTTACGTCATATGTACTGCCGCTATTTATCGTGGTACTAGTAAGGCCCAGGAGTTCTACCAATGAACTGTCCTTCAAATTAGCGCTTCCATTATTTTTCTTAAATGTCATTTCATGGGGTAATCCTGTGGTAAGAGTATATCCATGCTTTGCTAGCTCCTTAGCCAGTGTTATGGGGGTGTAATGGGAATCTGGTATTTTTGGTTTGGTGCCGGAAGTTCCGATGACAAAGCCATCAATCAAATTATACCAAGAATTGTACAAAGAGCAACTAACCAACCGAACCCTTTCCGCGCGGATGGGAGGATTCAAATAAGTAGTAAAGTTATTCTTGTCGCTTTCCAAAAAGACGATCATTATATTAGATACGCCAAAGCCACGCCTCCCGCCAGCCCTGCGACTCCTACGAAGACCAGCTCACTATCTTTTTGTTTCTTAGAAGGCTGGTAGTAATTCTTAAACTGAGGCCTTTTTAACCCCGTTAATGCCGCGGGGTGTGCTTGCGCATACAGCTTAAAGGCGTAGTCTGTATTTTCAAAGTTCTTATCCGCCTGCATTTTGTCTTGGTAATTCTTGTCCAACCAATCCCTGTAAGCTTGTCTTTTTTCATTCCAAGCCGCCACGTCTCGCTGATATTTCTCCAGCGCTAAGTCGTGTCTCTTCCTTTCGGCGGCTAAATCTCCGCTGCGATCACCTCTAACTAATCTATCCAAATACTGACCACCATAATTAGCTCCAGTGAATGCTAAAGCTGCAATAACTCCACCTGCGACCACGCTAGCCATTATATATTAGAAAATCACAGGGATTTTCGCGAGTTATGTCGTTGGCAGGTACTTTTCCTTCCGTAGGTAATCCTTTACCATGATAGCCCCGCCTACGGCAGCGGTCATCTTAGCAAAATTAGCGAAGCTCTTGCTTGGGTCTTCAGTAAAGTCTTCTTTGAGCACTTTCTTACCTACCCAACCAATACCCGCAACGATGGAAGTAATAATAGCTGCTTCTTCAACAGTTTTCAACAACGCGGTCGACATTATATTACAAAGCGAGAAGGAAAATCTAGGTCGCCGCGGGTGATAAATTTACTCCATTTCAGGGATTTTGCTTTTTCTAACAGCCGGTTCCACAGGTGCGTGATATGTTGGCGGCACATGTACGGCCTCCCACTTTACTTTTGGCTTCGTAGCCCGCCATTGTAAGTAAAGGCTGCCTGCTGCTATAGCAACTCCTAACGCGCCAATGACGTACCCAGGATTGATGAAGGATTCCTCTTCCTCCACCTTTTCTTCTTTCTTTGCTTTGTTCTTTTTATTCATCTCCGCGAGCTTCTTTCCCGCGGCAACTCTGCCTGCAGATTTAGGCTTGGTAATCTTCTGCTCCTCCTGAGGTTGTTCTTCGGTGCCACTCATCTTATATTAAGGGACTTGAAGGACTTGACAAGTAACTTGATGACGACTTGACAATGACTTGACAACGACTTGACTAAGTACTTGAGAATGACTTAAGGACGACTTGACTAAGTACTTGAGAATGACTTAAGGGCGACTTGACTAAGTACTTGAGGTGACTTGACAACGACTTGACTAGGTACTTGAGGCGACTTGATCAGGTACCTCAGCAAGTGCTGCCTGGAAGACCTTTTCGACTTCTCTGTCCTTCTTGAAGTCCTTCCAAGAGGCCGTAAGTTCCTTCAAGTCGACATGCTGAGCTACGTGCAAAGCCGCAGAGGCGACTGCCATTAACTTACCGCACTTCAAAGACAACCACCCACAGGTTATCTTAAGTTCTTGGGATATGACATAGTCATCTCTTATGTCCTTCTGTAGTTGCTCCACGTCGTCTATGGGCAGTGCAAGTCCAAGCAATTTAGTGGCAAGTCGGATAGCGGAGTCTGCTACGGCGTCCGTGGTCTTACTTGCGAGGGCGGCCTCGTACCTCTTATGGAACTTCTTAACTTCCTCTTCTGACAGCTTATTAACCTGCTCATGGGTAAGTTCCTTGCCTATCATTTCTTTGCACTTCCCAGAAGACACAAGAATGTTAAGTTGTTCCTTGAGGTTACTTTCATCTAGCTGTGTGGGGACTTCATCTAAGAGCTGCTCAATGTCCATATACATTAGGAATCATAGATTCCAACCTCGTACGGAAACCTCAAAGAGAAGATCATTTTGGAATGTTGGTGCGTTTTTAAATGTCGCATGTATTCGTGCAGCTGTTCCTTGCTTATCTCACCGCCGTAGTCGCTTAAGATGGTTTCCAGGTCAGACTTGCTCGGAGTATAAAATACTACGAGAGAGCCTATGTTTTCCCTAAAGGGCTTAGAGACACTGGTAAGCTGCTGCGAGAGCAACCAAACGCTAATGTTGTCATGTCTACCGCTGAAAGCGAGCTTCACTAATTCGGAGGTGCGCCTTTTTACGTCGTCCCCACAGGCAATGTCATCCAGTATGAGTAAAGTCTGTGTATCTTTAGGGAATTGCTTGTGCCAGAACTTCAAATGGCTGGATAACTCGTTAGGATCTAAGATATCTACAAAGAAGTCGTCATCTTTCACTCCTATGCCCGCCCAGGCGCGGTTATTCACGTAGGTGGGGCAAAGTAGCACTATGTAGTCAAAGCGGTATCTAAAGGGTTCTAATAGCTGCTCTACCACGAACTGGGTCTTTCCGCAGCCGGTGGGTCCTACTATCAGAGCGTTACAAGGTATGTGATCTGGGTTCATATATAGATGGAACCAGTGGAAGCAGTAAGAAGGATTGCCGCCAACGCAAAAGATAAAAAAGACACCATAGAAATGCAAAGGGAAGAGATAGACCGGTTAAAAGAGCGCGTACAGGAATTGTACGATGAAATGTGTGGTCTGAAGCGTGCAGAACGGTTTGGCGCGCTTTTGACAATGGCGGGCTGGGCTAAGGAGTCCATTAAGGACTTCATTCGATATCCCCCATAGATATATGGACTGCATTACGTGCGAACTACCTGCTGACTGCATAATCCCTCCCAAAACACCGATACCCAAACCGTGTAAAAAATACACCTGCCGCCACTGTAATAAGGTATTCTCTGAAGAAAACTTCGTTGGACATTGGTGTCCCGCGGATACTAAAGCACAAAGGACTTTAGACGACGTTCGAGAAGAGTAAGAGGTCGCAAAGAAGATCTTACTAAGCCCCAGCAAGAGGAATTAGCATAGGTCTTTCTTTTTTATTGTTATTTTGTTAAATGCTGCAAAGAGGTCTCAAGTAAGGATCTTTCTTTTTTATTGTTATTTTGTTAAATGCTGCAAAGAGGTCTCAAGTAAGGGTCTATTTTTTATTGTTATTTTGTTAAATCATCACGATCGAAGAATGGTTAACATGATTATCTTTTTGCTGGTTTCAACAATGAGAAAGAATGATACCTCATCTTTTAATGGGGGCTTAACAAAATAACAATAAAAAAGAAAGACCCTTACTTGAGACCTCTTTGCAGCATTTAACAAAATAACAATAAAAAATAAGGCGTATATAATGGAGTGCATGCGATGTAATAAATCTTTCAGCTCCAAGCAACGATTACAATACCACCTTTCCAAGAAAGTCTGTCAAAAGACCATCAGCACTGTTTGCGGTGACTGCGGTAAGGAATTGTCCACCGTACAGACCCTACGATATCACCGCGAGCATAGAGTCTGCCTTAAAGGCCATTGCCACCGATGCGATGAACCCCTCTTTGAAGAGAACTGGCATAAATACCGCTGCCGGCGTTACCACCTCGAAGAAGTTGTCTGTGAAACCCACGGCGATTTAGCAGGGCGATGTTGCCCCCTTGAAACCAGCCGGGCGCTCACGCGACATAAGAAGGAAATAGACCAAGATTTCGTATGCTTTGACGACTACGAAGGAGTAAAATGGGAGAACCGAGAACACTGGGACGGCATCTGCGATAAATGTGGCTGTCAACGCAGCGGTCAACATATTTGGTGTTGCCTGTACGACGGACCACGTCCTTTAGACCATTACCTGGCGATACGAAAGGCTTGGAAAAATGAGAAAGATATATGATTCCTCAAATCGCAGCATTCATAGGGGGAGCCTTGATTACCGTATCCGCTTACCAGATAACAGAAAAAATGAGGTCCGCCGTAGCAGACCAATACCTAGAAGCCCATGAGGACGACTAATCACACAATGGATTAGCTTCCGGGTGACGTTCGATGTCAAACTTCCATCGGCCGTTAACCTTACCATAGGTACGCAGGTGTGTATATTCTTCACCTTGCAGTACGTACCGTACGCAGTCGGGAGCCCATAAACTGTACTCTTGGCTGCCGTCTAAGAGGACCAACCTTAAACGGTTAATGTCCTCGAAGACGACGTAATTTTTTATTTTGTATGAAATGCCATGTAGCAAGTCGCGCCAGTGAGTTTGTTCAAGAATCATTATATCTATGAAATATCTTTTGGTGCGTTCGTAAGGTCTCATACGACTTGAAAGCCTTAACACACCAAGGGCAAGGTATGCGAATGCCGTCGACGTAACGGTCGATTTCCCTACAGATCAGATCGTAATCGTTGCTTACCATCGTTAAGTATCCATTCATTTCATATTGCGCCAATACCGCTTTTTGTTTGTCGGACAATACGCCGTTACCCTTTGGCGTCTTCAGTTCCAGACAGAACCCATTGTATTTCTTATGGGAGTTAAGGATTAGGATGTCGGGTTGACCTGCCTGGTAGCCCTTTTGCCAGCACTTTATCCTTTTACTGCTGGTATCCTGCAATTCCCCGAGTCCAGGTGCTAATATCAGCGTGGGGTAAAACCGGCGTATCTTATCGATGACCTTCTTCTGTAAGTCGAACTCAGTCTCGATTTTGATGACTAACTTATTTGAGCCATCCAACGAGTATTTCCCCTTCTTCCTTAACGTTGGTAGGACGTCTTCGAAGACCCAATCTTGGAACGACTCTGCCGTTGGCAGTTTGGAGCTGAATATCAATTGATACAAACCAGCCTCCGTCACATACAGGGATTGCGGGTGCGAACCAGAAGGGAGGCGATTCACCTCCAACTCGTTAAGTCTCTTCTTATGCTTGTCCCGCACGTGGGCTTTAATAGCATCTTTGGTGTCTGCATAACCTAATGCCTTTGCTACCTCCTTTGCTTTAAAGTACAGCTTATCGCCTTGCACTAGGCATTGCAGTTTAGTTTCGTTGTTTTCGAATACGCGGAGCATATTATACGTAAGGAATATTTTTTATCCTTTCGCTTGGCTCAAGGAACGCGAGCCTAGTAGGCAACGCTTTTTAGCTGATTCATTTCCACGCTTAGCTGCGCGTCTGAGACTACGAAAATGTATGCATTTATCTTAGTAGTGTCGCTGGCGTCTTTGGTGCGCTTGATCTCCAACGTAATGCCGTCCTGGGTATTTACCAGCCGCAATCCCTGTCCATGTAGGTCTTCGTCGTTCGTCGTGCGCATGTCGATCCACAGCGCGTACTTATCCTTAAAGAATTCCTTTGGGCTAATTTGGTCGCCAAACTTACGTGCGACTTCCCGGTACATGTCCGCGGGCTTTATCCCTTGTGAGTAAACCTTATTAGGCACTCCGTTGATGCTAACACCTACGTTGGTAATGTTAGGATTAAAGAACGCCTCGGAGTCACGCAATCCTGCCGTGTATGTCTTTGCGAACAGCAACATTATCCCTGTGAGGCTGCGCCTGGGAAGGTTAATGCTTTGGTTGATGACCTCTTCGACGTTGTTTGTAAAGCTGAACGTCTTGTACATCACGACGTGATCGTAAAGGAAAGCCTTCCCGGAGCTGTATTCCATACCGGCGCTACGTGCTAAGTCTTCGCTGTATACCGTTTCATACTGCAGCTCTAAGTTAGTAACGGAGTATGGGTGGACGGCTGCTGAACTTACGTCCTTTCCCTGTAGGATGTTCGTAGTGTCTGCTAGGGTTACTTCGAACTGTAGTTCGCTTAGCTGCCTTGGGTAGTATGCACCGTGGTTCGTGATAACTTCGAAATCTAATGGAATGACATATTTAGTACCATAAGCCGTCTTTATTTCGTCTTCTCCTGAGGCGCCAGAGGCTGCGCTTCTTACCTTGCGTATGGCATCACTGGCGATTCCCTGCTCTATCCTTTGCGCGCGGTCAAATGCAGTCAACCATAAGTCTTTGTACGTGGTATACAGATCGTACCTATTTAAGTCCAAGAGGGATTCCCCTGCGAACTTCACCCGCATCTTTGAGACAATGTTGCGACCAAGGTCGTTGACAACGTGACGCGCGTCCGCAGTGCTTGGTTGTATTGCTAGGTCAAACCTTAGCGCCAGGGTGCCAGGAACTAAGACTAGGTTATCCGTTAGGCGGGGCACGCCTACGTACAGGGTTTCCCCTGGCTTAGCGCTGCTGGGGGTAAAGGTGACACGGTGAAAGGTGCGTTCTGCTTTCAGTCCGCCAACCTGCTTAGGTAATACGTTGGGGTTTAACTTTAAGCTTATCATATATAATGGAAGTAGAAGGAACGGATTTTGACCCCACCACCGAAGAAGGTCAAGTCGATATTAACGACGAAGAATACGACGCATGGACTAAAGGCGCGGAAACCGACCCCCTAATCTACGATATGGCTCTAGAAAACAAGTATGGTAATAGATGGAAAAGCTTCAAGGCGGCCTTGAATCGCATGTGGCAATCAAAAAACCACGGCAGCCCCGTCCCTGAGTACTTGGAGCTTCAAAACATAGAGCAGCCTGAGGCAGCCGCGCGGGAAACTGTAGAGTGGGCAACGCAAGAGCTAAGGATGCGTCATCCCCACATTGACACTGACGCGATAAGACTCACAGAAAAAGGAAACAAAGTCCTCATAAGCGTCAGAGACCTGAGACAACCCGACAAAGACCGCTGGACGAAACCACAGCTCCTTTTTGACGAAAATGGCTCGATCAAGGTTAACGTGGCAAGATTAAGGGGCTTTCAAGAGGCCGCCCGAAGCATGTTAGAAGGTATGGAAGCATTGAATGAAAGGATTGCGCTAGAAAAACGCGCTATCGAACTGCAAAAAACGTTAATGGAAAGGGAAACAGAGTATGAAAAACGAATACGGCAGCTAACCGATGCTCAAAAGAAAGAAATCAAGGGCAAGAACGAAGTCATACTGCAATTCAAGCGAGAAGCTGAAACGGCTTTAGACGAAAGAGACCAAGCCAGACAAGCCTTCAATCTTGCTATGAAAGACCTGGATATCAATAATGAGGAAGCTAAGGACTTACGGACCGCCATAACTAGGTCTTTAGAGGAACGGCGGCAGTTGGTTGCCGAAATTAACACTAAGGAAGAACAAATCCGGCAAAGAGATCAGGCCGTCGAAGACCTGGAGGGGCAAATAGAGCGACAGCAGGAAATAATCAACGACCAAACCCGTCCCGAAGAGGAAAGGGAAGCAGCTCAAAAGGAAGTGGAGGCCCTCGAGGTACGCCTTGCGGAATTACAGGCGCAAAAGGAAAACCTGGAAAAGGAGCTGGGGCTTACCACCAAGGAAAAGGTAAAAAGAGCCCTTTTGAAGTATGGCGTTCCGCTGGCGTTTGCGGTCGCTGTTAGCACCGTAGTAGGAGTTATCCTATCCGCGCTTAAGGCTACAGGCGCGGGCGTAAAGAAATTAGGCAATGGACTAACGGACTTGGGAAAAAAGATGGCAGCCGGTCTTCCTGGGCTGCTGGGTTCGGTTGTTTCCTTGGCACTTAGGGCTGGCGGAGAACTGTTGAAGTTTGTGGGTAACAACATTTGGATCTTGGTCGTCGCTATTGGGGTGGTATTCTTGAAGAAGATGAAGGGCTAATCTTATCCTTGTGTATTACTGGGGGCTTATCGTCGTCGGGTACCCGAGGTGTTCTCGACTTGGGATAAGTAAAGATAGTATTCGCACCGCCTTGATAATGCGGAACTAGCGGAAGCACGCTCATAGTGCTAATGGGCTTATGATTCCAAATAGCATCCGGCGTAGGTTCGGTTGCCTTACCCGCAGCATTCATTCGGGCAATGCTGGGCTTGGCGCTGGAGGCAGTGGCATCGCTGGGGCGAATCTGAAGCTTCGCATATTGACAATTGGCTATCATGTGAAAAGTTAATGGTACTAGGTCTTCGAAGCTATATAGGTTAATCTCAGATGAAAAATGGGTTGGGTGCCTATTATTATTTTTCGTCCTGTAAGGCAACAATGGGGTGTTGGTCTCGTCAACAATCCTAAATCCAATATTACATGAATACCGCTCCGACATACTAATAGTGCATACGATTAATCCTAGCCCCCCAACATCCACCCACAGTCCGGTGTCGTACCACTCGTCGCCCGTGTAGTCCTTTTCCTCTAGGTAATGAAGAAACCAGTCCTCTTTCGTGTGTGGGTTCATATATTTAAAGACTAAGCACCGTAAGAGTGCTAATGGTCGCGTGGTTAAAAGGCTTATCTCTTTGATCCTCTATGCTATTCACGCAAACGCGCCCAGTATCGTCTACACGCATTTGCAGCTTTACCTTCCCATGGCAATCAGCAACCATGTGTAAAGTCCAAGTCGTAAGATTCTCAGCACTGCCGGGGTACGGCTCTACGGAGAAATGCACTGGCTCCCTGTTGTTCGTCTTCGCGCGCATAGGCTGCAGTACGCCATTCTCATCCAGGAACCTAAAGCCGACGTTGGCGTGACTACTCGTACCAATGCAAATACTGCAGAGGATCAATTTTTTTCCTGAGTAGTTCAAATTCACGGACATGCCCTCAACGTCGACCCAAGATGCCTGGGTGTATTTTTTCTCACCTGTGTAAGTCGTATAAACACAATCTACTCCAGCTACGTAGGGGTTGTTCATCGCCATATATAATAACTCAGACCAACACCCGCGGCTGCTAAGCCGGCTTTTAGTAAGTTATGGTCGTATTCCTCGGGTATCGTAGGCATAACATGGGCCTTCTTCGATGGTTTCTTAACTACGGGTAGCTTCGCTTCGTGTGACTTTTTTGGCTTCTCTACGAAGTGAGGAATGTTCCTAAGAGTGTCAGAGTTCACGTCGTTCACCCCAAACTTCATATCCTTAGTAGCTCGCTGCAGCTTGTTGTTATAACCCACAACGGAATTGGCGTTAATAACTAAATTACTTGGCATTAACCAACAACCAGGTGACAAAGCGTAATCCAGTCGCACTTTAGACTGCTGCACCGCTAATTGATATCTCTGCACCGACTTGGATATGTCGTTCTCTATTATTGCAGACTCAAATAAAGTTAGGAATTCTTGTTGCGTTTCCTGTGAAGCGCCTTGGGATCCAACAATGGGGTTGCGGGTATTTACCTGCGCTCCCAGGATGCAGTACACGAATGCTTCAATGCTACGGTTAATCCTGGCTAGGTTCCTTAAACCTTTTCCTTTCATTAACACGAACGGATCCCAAGTGCCGGGGTAGTTTGTTTGAATTCTAGTAATTAATGAATTATTACCCTTATCGCCGCCCATATCACCGAACTCTAACTCATTACTTGGGTATTCCTGATGTCCGTAGTCAGCCGGCTTCTCACCATTGGCACCCCAAACGTAAACTATACCCAGCCCATGCGTCTTACCCTCCTTATAACGAAAATCTTTTTGCTGTGGTTTGAACTCATTAATTAACCTTTCCAGGGCTGCGGCGTCATATCGATTATTCAATGGATTAAATGCCTTATCTCCCGGTAGGGGTACGTTAAGCTCCTTCAACAACCTCCTTACCGTAAAGGCAACGTGAAACTGCATAATTGGAATGTGAAACATGTCCGCGGCAACACCACAACCTTTAGTGGCAGCCCAAATAGCAAAGTCTAACTGCTGCGGCCAATACCGCATATTGGGCCCTGCTAACCATTCCCTGGCCTCTTTACCCGACGTATGCTTCAACATCGTATTCTTATAGATATTTCTCAGCATTACGTTAAATGATTGTTTACCCACTGAAATCTTCAGGTGCGTTACCAGCTTTTCGAAGTTGTTTACACCACCTTCAGCATCGTAAAATGGGTAATCTTCCGTGGTTAACAATAAGTTTCTAGGAAAATTAGGTGCTTTATGCTCGGGTTTTGGTGGCCTTTCTTTATGAACGGGGCGTACAATCGTCAATCGCTGCACCTGATCACCTACTTGCTCCAGCTTTGAACGTTCCAAGTCTGCATTGCTGTACATCCTGGAGCCGTTAAAGTAAATCCCATCGGGTCTTCTTTCGAACTTACTAGGGTCTGCATGCGGAAACATCTTCCTAAAGGCCCTCCAGTTCCAGTAATCCCTGTTGTCATGATGTGGCTGCTCCTCAATATCATTCCCAAAAGCGTCGTACATTAGTATATATAATGGATGTTATACCATCAGCGCCTCCACTTTATCCTGAACTTCCTAAGGAACCTAACGAATTAAACGCTGAAAACTTTCGTCTGAATAAAGCGAACTTAATCCTGGCTTACTTGGAAGGGCAGACAAAACACTATGAAAAAGTTAGAAAAAAGTACGTTAGAGCCCGGAGTACGCTACATAAGATTGCGATAACTTCAGGATCCATATCTGTTGTGTTAACGGGCTCTGGCGTTGCTACTTCGCTTACTGGACCGGGAATAATCGTTGGAGTTCCTTTGGCTGGCGTTGGGGCAGCCTGTGGTATTATTTCAGCTGTTGCTACGGGCATTATGAAACAGTTGTCAAGCAAAATATCAAAACACGACACGACAATAGCTCTGTCAAGGGCTAAAGTAAATACGATCACTGACCTTGTCTCAAAGGCTTTGCGTGACAGAAAGATAGACGACGTAGAATTCTCGCTTATTTTAGCCGAAGAGGAAAAGTACGAGAAATTAAAGTCGGACATAAGGAATAAAAAAACAGTCGTAAAAGATCTTTCCGAGGAATCTCGCAAAAAGATCTACCAGGAGGCAAAAGAAGAGCTTCAAAGAAAGCTTGCTCAGTAAACATCTGCTTCGAAAAGAGCGTGACGGGATTCTATTTACATATTGAACGTCAGTCTAGAAATTACGCGTAATATAAATTCAGTGAATTATTACGCGTAATATGAATTATTTGGCGAATTATTACGCGTAATACGAATTATTTAGCGAATTATTACGCGTAATATGAATCATTTAGCGAATTATTATGCGTAATATGAATTATTTGCATGACTTTATTTGGCAAATTATTACGCGTAATATAAATTCATCGTACGAATTACGCGTAATATGTTATTGTCGCCTCGGAATCCATCCTAACAGGGGGTGGCTGGGGTCTATTTCATAAAATATTTCGTAGATTACGTTAGGGTAATAAGGAATATCCTTATCCAGCCGACAAAACATCCACTCGGCTCTGCTCATATCAGAAACCTCGGGAATAGACTTACCGGTAATTTCAGACAAAAGATAGGGAATAGCTTTGTAATATTTCCCTAGTTTTAATTTTTTCAGCGTTTTCCGTAGACTTTGCGGGGTTGGCTCTTCTAAATGGTCTATGATTTTCTTCTTTACTTCGTTGTCTAAATATACCGGCCGATGACCTTGAATGTGACTCATCCAGTCTCTGAAGTATTTTATTCTTTTGTATGGGGTCTTCTTACGGCCTCCATTAGCGTAATACTGCTCTTTGGTAGCATTTGGTACGGCATTACGAATATTCTTACCACATTCGTAACACTGTGCTGACGTGTCGTCTTCTATTTGCATTTTCTTGTCACAACAAATATACTTATTTGGTTTAGTAGGTACAAACTTGGGTTTCAAGCACTTTACACAGAAATCATAAACAAACTCTTTACATTCTTCGCACTCCATATATAGACTAACATATTTGCGCTGTTGCCCCCAACCACACTTGGAGTGGGGATTGTCCGTAGGTGGATTTTTGACACGGGTCTTGCCCGTGTTGAGATTGCGCTGGAACCCCCATTCCCTATACTACTCCCTTCGAATGGGAATCAAAACTACTTTCCTCCTGCCAGAACAAAGACGATTTTAAGTTTGCATTAGACTTGAATCGTCTCATGAACAGCGGTATTGCTAAATCCAATCCAATTCAAGTCCTCGTTCTTAGAAATCTTGTGTCGAAACTTCTAAAAAAGAACAATCACCATTATGTAGACTTGGTGAAGGATATTAGTGGTCTGTTTCGTAATGAGCTGGGGCCTGCAAACTATGCCATCTTGTCTGAAATTTTTGGACTAGCAAGAGTGACTACCGCTTCCAGTCATGCAAAGACACAAACGCTTGATCCAGGGATTAATCAGTCAGCTTTGTCCAGTGCAGCCACTTTGTTCAAAGGGATGCCAGTAAACGAATCAAGTGACGGTGCTAGAGCTTTAAGATATATTCAGCCTTACTTGAACAGAGATGGAAAAGTAGTTCTTCTAGGAAAGAGTTGGGACCCAGACGTCAAAAAATGGAACCAAGAAAATACGCGTCCTATTCCAAGACGAGATGTAAGCAAAGGAGACCCAGATGATTTTACCGCCCTAAAACGGTTTTCAGATGCCTTGGTCTCCTCCGAACAACTCTCAAAAACTGTTTCGGTGCATAATTTTGTTTCACTCACGTCACATGAAAAACCGACAGTAATTTACTGTATGTGGCCGACGCCAGACAGCGGGTATAAAGCACAACATTTGTTGAAATACTGGGAACATTTGAGATTTCTCGCGTTTTACGATGAAAATGGGAAGCCTAGACAGCTCCCCATAAATCTGATGGGCTTTTCCACTGATGCTGCTGGTTTTTCTTTGTCAGCCGCTATCCACTTGATGACGCCAAGCCACAATGAAGTCAACAAGGGAGTAGTTTTTCTTGGTCTTGGTGAGAGCGACGAACGATTTCTTGCTCCTTACTTTTGGTCCCTTCCTTCCATAGCCTATCTTGACTATGATCATGCACAAAGATTGTTCCTTAAAAACCTCAAATATCAAACGCGTGAGCTTACCTTTTGGAAAGATGGAAAGAAAACTACTCGGCTGGCCACAGTCAATCATCTTCAAGATCTTCGTAGGAAATGTGAAGAGCTAGGAATGGATTGTGGATTTAACGCTATGGATCTTGTTCTAATCTATTTCTTTGACCAGAATTCCGACGCATGTGAAAGACTTTTCACCCTACGAACTGCTGATCTTCTTGATGAGTTCATCCCAGGCTCACAGGCAACAAGCCTATATATAAGAGCAGTTTATCATCTTATAGAACCGTTTAGGAAAGCTGACTTTGGATACCCAGGAGATGTACAGTGTTCAATATCATGTGCCATCACGATCTTACGTCTTTGGAAGAAATGTCTCGAATTACAGAAGCTGCGCCTACATGCAAATCCTGGTGCTAAACATGATCCAGCGAAAAGAGGACATTTCATTACTTATGGATGTTACTCTTCAGCAGAAGTTTTGTTTGCGGCTGCAACCGCTCACCAACTAGCAATGTTCATGCATTTCAAAGATCTAGGCCCATATTTTGCCTCGCCAAATCTTTCAGGCACAAAGACCACTGAACGCATCATAAGCGAAATGCAAGGAAAGACCAATGAGATTCAAACACTCGACGCCCAGCCATCTTATGTTGATATGCTGCACAGAAGTTCCAGCGTACAATACAACTTGAACGTGAAGCAAAAACTTGCAGGAGCTGGAATCAATGTCAAGTCTAGTTCAAAACGTCGCCTTCTTGCATTTGGATTTAAAAACAACAAAGAAGAAGCCTCTAAAAAATCTGGTTACGACTACCCTGCCAGCTACAGTGACTTTTTACTGGAACAAAAAGAATCTCACCGCAAGGGAGTAAGTATGGGACAGAAATTATTTGAAACCTACATGCCGTCAGCATGCGTAGAACTTCTGAAGCGCGCTAAATCTTGGGAAACCCCTTACACTTTTAAGCACCCAGACAACATGATTATAGCAAAGAATCCCGTGAACAAGGATTACAACAAGCTAAAAGAGTCTTTCTATAGTGACGAAAGTACTATCAGCAAGGAAGTAGAAGCAGTACTTGAGAGTGAAAACGACGAGAGCGAATGTGTAGCAACATTACATCTCGAACATCGCGAAGACATTGACTCCAGTGCAGCTGAAGAAGCCGAAGACGAAAGTATGGAGGAATCTAATCTAAAAAAGCAGGATAAAAAGTGGAAAATTTCAAAGCGTGATACGAAAGGAATTACCATGATCCATATTAGGCAAGCAGTAAAGCTTGTTTTACCAAGGGAATACATATCAAGATCGAGGAACAAAAGACATGTAGCTGCTAAGTATCTCCCTAGAAAGGCCCCATTAAATCCTGAACACAACATCGTAAGATTCTGCGACATTGCCCTTAAAGCAGTTGTCAAGGGGAAGAAGTACTACGACATTGGAAGAATAGAAGCTATTCAATCCTTCGATGGATCAGACGTGGCTAGCTTTCAACTAAAGCCCAATGCTTCAGTGAGACTTAGGTGCTCCATTTATGATTATGATGATGATGAAGAAGAAGAGATGTATGCCATTAAAAATGAAGTGATCCTTACTCCATGGAAAAGTGCATCCTCTGTTCTAGGCCCTGTTGAGCTTTTACCACATGCTTCCGTAAAAGGCCTTTTCACCCTCCATTTCAATTCCCGCAAAATGCTTAATGACATGGGATTCTCTCAACGCCCTACAGCATGTAATCCGCCACAAGCTCTGCATGATGATGAAGAAGATGACGATGAAAACAAATCATCTAGTTCAGTTGAAGATGGCTTCTACGAAGTTGAAGAAATAACTGAACGCAGGTTGAACAAAGATGGTCTTTATGAGTTTAGGGTGCGTTTCAAAAACTATGGTCCGGAAGATGACATGTGGCTACCAGCTTCTTCCTTCAATGGTGCCATAGAATTTTCCTCCACGTCAAGGTTTGGCAGAAAAAGGAAACATGTAGTAGATCCTTCAAAATATTCTCAGGAGCCACTTCATTCTAAGCAACGAGTCGAAGGAGATATTAAGAAAACAAACCACAAGAAAAAACGTCAAGAAAAAAAGCCCGTCTGCAAGTTCGAGAAAAAAGTGCTTGAGCCGGATGTCAAAAGAAGTGCAGACATCAAGACCCAATCATCGCGGAAACGAAACTCGGTTCGGCGCCAAACGACGAAGGAAGATAAAGGACATTTATTCCGAAAAAACTTAACCTTAAAGAAAGGAAAACCAAGTAGCACAAGAAACGTAACATTCGTTGATGAAAATGATATTCCTCTTTTGGTAGATAGCTCGACTGTATCGTCCTCTTGTAGTATAACACGAAAAAACTTCGAAAGTTCTGATATCCACTCCCAAGAAGACGAAGATCATAGTCTCATCGTAATTTCTGATGACGAATGTGAGGCATTTGACAAACGAAACAGTTCGGAAAAGAAAGTTCGTAATCCTCTAGGAATGGTTGATGACGATTGTGATGTTCTGGATAAAACAACAACCATCCGTAAAGGTGACGGATTCATTCATGATCTATTGCGCAACGACGATAACTTCAGAACCCCTCGACGAATCCTGGCCGAAGCACACATTCCGCCAGTGGATATATCACTAGACCTGCCATTCGTAATAAAAGAAAAAGAAACAACATTCACAGACCCTTTGACGTTGCCTTCCATCCCACCTAAGTCAAGACTAGAAGATGCTTTAAACTGCTTGAGGAATAAAAAAGGAAAGGAAAATTTTGCAATGTGCATCGATGGCTTTGGAAGTTTTTCTATGAAAGGATTGTTAACACTGCTAAGATACCATCGCATGATAGACCTAAAAGACGAGGTACAGACAGAACTAAGGTGGATCGACGATACGTTTACGCGATATCCAAAGCAAGACCGCGATATGGTGATAAAAGCACTATTAGACAGATGGAATTTAGAGGAAACGTTCGTTGCCAAGTCATCGGACTACTGTATCACGTCTCAAGAGCTATCAAGGCTTTGTGGCGAGAGATATCTTTCTGATGAAATGATTCATTTTTTCATTCAAGTGTTTTGCCAAAGAGCAAATAAAGCAATATCCAGGGACAAATTTGCTCTATTGCCATCGTTTGTTACTGCCAGAGATGTCCAAACAAATATTTTATCACGAGTGTGCAGGATATACAACATTAAAGACACTGACGTCTTCTTTTTGCCTGCCCATATCAGCGAATGTCACTGGGGGCTAGCTGTGTTTTATGTTGAAGAACAAACAGTACGTTGTGATGATGGCTTGCACCTCCCTTTGTCCGCTGCATACATCAAAAGTTGCAAGAACACCCTTAAAACACTGCTTGACTTGTCTGGACGTGTAGGAGTTTCATCCAAAGAAATGGAAATTTGAGCGTTTTGTCAGTCCCATGCCAGATCAGCCCTCAAAAAGTAATAATAACATTAAAAGAGGGCACGGAAGTTGCGGCGTGGGAGTGGTATGTTGTGTACAAGATATATGCGACGGAAAAACTGAATTCCAATGGTCCTTTAATGAAGCACATCATCTTAGAGCAAATTTAATGATTGATATCGTAAAATACAGTCAGTGACTTGGTTTTCACTGATGATCCTTGCTATAATGACTGGGTCTTCTTGGTAATGCACCTTCTTCTTCTCCGTTCGTCATCGATTTAAGAACTTTGCCTTTCCTGGCATTCTAATTCGCTAACAGTGACTGGGTCTTCTTGGTAATGCATCTTCTCCTTCTCCGTTCGTCATCGATTTAAGAACTGTGCCTTTCCTGGCATTCTAATTTGCTCACAGTGACTGGGTCTTCTTGGTAATGCATCTTCTCCTTCTCCGTTCGTCATCGATTTAAGAACTGTGCCTTTCCTGGCATTCTAATTCGCTCACAGTGACTGGGTCTTCTTGGTAATGCATCTTCTCCTTCTCCGTTCGTCATCGATTTAAGAACTGTGCCTTTCCTGGCATTCTAATTTGCTCACAGTGACTGGGTCTTCTTGGTAATGCATCTTCTCCTTCTCCGTTCGTCATCGATTTAAGAACTGTGCCTTTCCTGGCATTCTAACTCGCTTACAGTGATTGGGTCTTCTTGGTAATGCATCTTCTTCTTCTCCGTTCGTCATCGATTTAAGAACTTTGCCTTTCCTGGCATTCTAATTCAATTCGCTCACAGTGGCTGGGTCTTCTTGGTAATGCATCTTCTTCTTCTCCGTTCGTCATCGATTTAAGAACTGTGCCTTTCCTGGCATTCTAATTCAATTCGCTCACAGTGACTGGGTCAGGTGGAATTTGGTGGGAGAGTTCGTTCCCAGGCTATTGGACTACTGTATTATGTTTCAAGAGTTATCAAGGCTTTACGGCCAGAGATATATAAACCGTTGATTATACAACATAATTCAAGGAAATTTCTGCATGTAAGGGCTTAGTTAAGAAGTTAAATACGATAGCAAAATTTAAGAGAAAATCGAAGAAAAACGGAAAAATAATAAGAATTTCGAAAAAAAAAAAAAGAAGAAAGCTACGATGTATATTAATTTGCTTCGAATTGAACATAATTCAAGAGATTTTACATAACTGTATATTATTCAAATTGTATTGATAAAACTGTATTCGAATATTCTAAGACGATTGTTAACGATAAAGGGTAGCTGGAGTGAAGTTACTAAGGCCGTGATTTCGATCTGTATTAGTGTAATACGCTCATTAATGGCTTCAGTAGGGCGTAAAATTTTCCATACTGCTTTCTTTTGTGTAATTTGTATTTGAGGATTTAATGCCTTAAACATACTATTAAGCATAACTTACAAATACGTATATAAAAATTGTTTCTTTCTTCTTGTCTGTCTGTCTGTCTGCCTTCCCTCACTCTTTTTCATCATTATGCTTTCTTGAACTAAAGACCCCCTCCCCTACCCCCCACCCCCCCCCCCCCCCCCCCCATAAAAGCAAGTTAAATATTGCGTTAGTGTTACTCCATTGAATACCCTATATTTTCTAGCGGAAATATAGCGATTAAGATGCTGGCTGGCTCAAACACATTGCACGAACGAGTCCTGGCTGGCAAAATCATCCTTCTCTCATTTCGCTGCTGGCTGGCAACCACTAAACATTTGATATTGCTGGCTGACTAATATAATCACGGTCTTGCTGGGAGTGCGGAGAGGGTAACTCTCTCCCAGCGAAATTTTTTTTCACTCAAAAATGAAAGAGATAAACACTTATAAACGTTCTAGGTCAATTTAAATACAAAACCATAAACTTGCCCGTCGGGTGCTCCTGTTTAATATCAAATATTGATAGATTTATTATTTATCATATATAATTAACAATTAAAAGCATGCAAAAAATTCTTTTTAAGACTTCGAATCTTCAAATTTATTCCAAGGAAGTTAGACTGGTACGACTTCATGGTACAAAGGATTGTGGGAGATCTAAAAGCTTTGCCACTCCGCCTGACAAATTTAATTTAAAAACTTTAGTGGAACAACCCAAGGACCACGTACGAGTTTATACCAGTTTTGTTTTAAATTAAAGATCAGAAAGGCGAATTAAAAATGGCTCTTAATTAAGATATGCATGCTGCTTATCTGTTCTTTGAAAATTTTCTTTCCAACTGTTAATACAATAGTTTTTGAGGGCGTGAAGTCTTTCCAATTTCATACCACGCGTATAATTTTCTTGATTTAGGGAAAGTCCTTTTTTCCTGGGGGGAGGGTTGGGGCTTCATAGGCTGGAAAGGTCTTCAGTAGAAATCAAATAATCTTATTCCCAAAGGAATTACAATAAGTGGTCTGAAATGAGAAAACATTACGCCCACCCTGAATGGGTGTATACAAATGTATACAAATTAGCTTTCTCGTAATAAGCCTGAAGCGAGATGACGTTTTACCCCCGACTCTATACCATAATAGTTTTTAAAATTCTTTCATATTAAAATTTTTTGATTCCTTAGAGAATACTGGAACAATAGTCATAATTAAAGAACAAAAGCCATGTGAAAAGGATTATGGTCTAGAGACGGGGGTAAAACGTCATCTCGCTTCAGGCTTATTGCGAGGCACAAACCACTATAAAGTAATATTTCACTAGAAATAAATGGGAAAAAAACTGAAATCACATTTTTTTTTAATTTAGACATGTTTCGAACAAAGAAACAATACTAAGTTAAGGAATGTAGCTACAAAATGAGTAAATAATAAACAATAAATAGAACAATGTTAAGTCCAGGAATGTAGTTAATTAACAAGAAAGAGATAAATTAGTATAACAGACTTGTTGGTTAAGTGTAGCCTGTTTCTCTTAGTTGATATGTAGGACTTCTTAGTGTTAGAAGAGTCTAATATTTCAAAATATACAATATACGTATAGAGACTTTGCACCCGATCACGTGATGGCAGCCATGACAGGACGTAGGAACAATAGAATCTGGCCTAATCTAATTTACATGAGAAAGAATTCAGTTTCACACGGGAGAACGACTCTGTTGTTGTGTCTCCTGTCATGGCTGAAATCACGTAAGAGTGCAAAGTCTCTATTGGGTCTTACTCTTCCTCCGACCCACCCCCATCCCCACCGACCAGGTTGGTTGGGTCTTACTCTACTCGTACAATCCAAAAACATCAACACAATTAGTACCCCCATTGTTTGTCTCGCTGAAGTCTCTCAAGTCCTGCGCAAACCAGATTCGATACTGCTGACCTGTCATAACATACAGTGGGCTCGCTAATTTGGGGAAAATCAGCTCAGGGGAAGATGCGTTACAGCCAGGGAAATTATAGACCTTATCATTATGCATGAAATATTTCCTTTCTGGCAGCACTATACTGTCACTACGGGTGGTTATGATAACACTCATGTACATATGGTTACCGTGTCTTCCAAGGCAACCCCAGTTATTCCAGCCGTTAGCATTGGTGACGTCACATGTTATGTTTCCTCTGACGTGGACTAGTTTCATCGTCGATAGAAGGCCGGTCTTCTGGATAACGAACGGGCTGAAGGCGTCGTCACGACTTCCAAAGCATAGCGGAGTAGTGTTAATTTTCACCCAGTTGGCTGTTGAAGGAAAAAATAAATCGTAAAAACTCTTCAACCAAAAGTAGTATATTCTCTGCGATGACACTACATATGAATATATATGAGAGATGGCGCAGTAGCCGACAAAATGGCTGCTGTGTGCCCATGCTCACTGCAGGCATCTCGCACCACATTATGCCCAGGGCCGTTGGGCAGGTTACGCACAATCTTGATGTCGTTAGAAGAATGTGTGCAAAGACAGGATTGGCTGTAATTTATACAATGCAATGGATTGTGGGATCTATTGTTATGTTAATTTCATGTTTTATTTCACGCACTGAGAATAGTCATCATCATTTGTAACTGAATATATCAGACGTTTCATAAAAATTAAGAAGTAAATCTGACCTTTTTCGCAGGTTTTTCCAGCGTACCACGGAGGACAAAAACAACTGTATTCGCTACCTCCGGAATTCGCACTACACTTGCCGCCATTTAGACATGGTGAGCTGTGGCAAGGATCCTACGACAACAACATTTATAGTTAATTACAATAGTTTAATTAAGTTCTTGGCTTTAGACAAATATATATAGGCTTTATACAAATATAATTTTAAAAGCCTAATGATGTAAAGAAGAAGGATTGGTTGTTTTCTAAACACTCAAATAACAGGATATGGAAATAATTCTGCTTTTTCAAAACAAAATCTTGAATATTTTCAGCCGGAAAACTCTTTATCAAACACAGGACGGCATAAGCTGATTGAAACTGAATAAAAAAGTCGACTAAAATGGGGGAGAAAAAACAGATTTTGTTCATAAAGTTTCGTACGAAAAAAATAAACGAAAATTAAAAACCGCAACGCAAGCAGTCTCGCCAAACTTATTGAAGTAAGTTGTGAGGGCGCTTAGGATCGAACTGTGTGGAAACGTCCTACTTCTCATAACGTATCATTAACGGTAAACCACACTTGCTTCTTAATAAACAAATGATATATTTTGCTTCGTAGATAGCCTTTAAAACCTTCAACTGTTATTGATACCTCTACTGATAAAGTCACGCCTAAGTCACAGAACGAAATGGAATTTAGCTTAGTGTTAGGGTTTATAGAGGTAGGAAATGCGAAGAACACGGAGACTAAAAACCCTCGACTGAATATCAAGGGAGAGGCCTAACAAACTCTAAATATACATGTGACACTGAGTCCAGGAATCAAACTGGAGACCCCAGGGATGAGAGGCGAGTGCACTGACTATATTGATTCTCTTGATAGCGAAGAGCGTATACTAACAAGCCAAACTAGCCGCACTTCAGATGAGTACAACAAGAATTACTAGCATGCAACTTACCGTAACGACAAGTTCAAAATGGTGAAAGAAAGGAGTTGCAGCCAGACCATGATGTATTAGATCGGTTGGTAGCAACTGACATACATAATTGCCCTCAATGTTGGCTTCCAATGCGAAGTTAAACGAAACACACCTCTGTGATCTCATGCAAGACAACCCACACTCGATAACGCTTCTGACATTCAAAACGTTAATAAATTCTGAAGACGGAACAGTATGAAATAGATGGGATTTGAACAGCGCGTTTTTGAAAGACGATTTACCGACCGAGCACAAGAAGAGAATACACAACACTGCACGAAACGAACGGTACATCATGTAAAACTCAAAACCCTCCTACAGAGCTCCGATTTGGAGTATGGTTTAGCAAGGAATAAATGTCAAGGAAATAAATGCTCAATTCTATTAAGAGCTAATTGTAAAGTTTGTATAATATATTTTACAACGGCGCAAACGCAGGTAGCTGATATAATATTGACATAGACATATTTAGGATAGTTTACATGTGGCTCGATTAGAGACATACATATTTAACAAGTGCTCACTCCACACATGAATATGGATACAACTACGACTCCTAAAATTTAAGAAAGAAAGTTATTTTCGATAGAAATGGGCGGGAAATACTACACGACGAAGGCGAGCACTACAAACAAAAGCCACTGTAAACTTTAAATATAACATCTTCATGTTGTTGCGAAGTGGGAAAAATAAAATGCTCGAAAAATATTAGTGCAAATTCGATAAGGCTGTGTTGTTGATCCTTTCATTATGACATATGATCTTGGTTCTTTGTATCTTAATGCATCAGTCAACCAATAACAAGTTTTTCCAGTGATGACTCGGCGCTGCCTGGTGGCTACGAGCATTTGCTGTGTTTGTCTATTGACACCATTTTAAATTCCTGTTTCTCCAATTAAGTATAGTTTAGCAGTAACAACAGCTACTAATAGTTCGTTGTACTGTTATGGGATGGACCGCTCTCGGTAGAGCTACTCGGGATCTTTATTCTACTTTCTCTTCACTCTGACTAAAACTAATTACATGAGCTCTATTTATAATAACTTCATGACAGGTGTCATTCTACAATCAATATGATATCATCGCTGTGCCTTGATTGGCTAATGGAAATAGTAAATTCCTAAGCGTGATATCTTATTAAGAATAATACGAGTGAAAATCATAGAACTAAACATAACTTAAACCAAAGATAATATGTGAATATATGGTAAATGTATAGAAAGGTCTACGAGGAATAATTATATCATAAGATTTAAAAGAATAGTGCTAAAATAACTAAGCAAAGGGGTAAAGAGTGTTTAGGGTGTAACCATAGGTGTACATGCTAATGGGAGGAGCTAAGTAGTTTACTTGTAAATTCAAAGCATACCATCATCTAAACTCGTGCGTGATGGTAGCCTTACTGAAATCTTATATCGATATTTTCAATAACTAATTGATCGCTCTTTATCTTGTTTTCATACGATAAGAAATAGTAATTAGAAAACTGATGTCTAGCTTAGTCTGTAAAAAACATTAATTTTCTCTCTCATAACAGTACTATCGCGAGGAAAACCAGTTAATAACATTTTTAATTTTGTGCATGTGCACCAAGAATGGTATTGTTGTTTTGTTTTTCAAACAGGTCAGTTAACCAGTCTGGTTTAGTTGGAACTCTATCACTTCTTTATAGTAAGGTATTCCTTAGTTCTCTACCGATCTCTATCGATGGTTTCGCTAGGGCAAGCCTCAAGCAGCAGTAAGGGGGACTCGCGATCGATGCCGTATATTTGCGGGTTTAACCCGCGGAATTCCGAACACGGGTACAGCAGATTTACGGGATTTCCCGCGGTGTGTCCTTACTGCTGCTGTGTTGGGTACCGCAAACGGAGGTTAAAATATTTGTCGGATATACGATGCATGAATGTAAAAGGTTCACCAATGATTTCTGTGTGATTTGTCTAAGATTCAAAGTTAACATACCTAAGCCGAAGGGTTTCTGGTGTTGTGGTAAAAAAATGTAAATAGAAGATGACACGTCAGCGCAGTGTTACGAGTGTGGTAAGAATATTCGTAATGCCGTACCAAATGCTACCAGAGAGCAGTATTACGCCAATGGAGGCCGTAAGAAAACACCTTATAAGAGAATAAAATACTTTAGGGACTGGATGAGTCATATCCAGGGTTTACGACCGGTATATTTAGACGATGAAGTAAGGCAGAAAATCATAGACCATTTAGAAGAGCCAACCCCGCAAAGTCTACGGAAAACGTTGAAAAAATTAAAACTAGGGAAATATTACAAAGCTATTCCCTATCTTTTGTCTGAAATTACCGGTAAGTCTATTCCCGAGGTTTCTGATATGACAAGAGCCGAGTGGATGTTTTGTCGGCTGGATAAGGATATTCCTTATTACCCTGACGTAATCTACGAAATATTTCACGAAATCGACCCCAACCACCCCCTGTTAGGATGGATTCCAAGAAGATAGTGAATATTACGCGTAATTTCCAGACTGTCGTTCGATATGTAAACGAAATCCCGTCACGCTTTTTTCAAAGTAGATGTTTACTGAGCAAGCTTTCTTTGAAGCTCTTCTTTCGCTTCTTGATAGATCTTTTTGCGAGATTCCTCGGAAAGATCTTTTACGACTGTTTTTTTGTTCCTTATGTCCGACTTTAATTTCTCGTACTTTTCCTCTTCGGCCAGAATAAGCGAGAATTCTACGTCGTCTATCTTTCTGTCACGCAAAGCCTTTGAGACAAGGTCAGTGATCGTATTTACTTTAGCCCTTGACAGAGCTATTGTCGTGTCATGCTTGGATATTTTGCTTGACAACTGTTTCATAATGCCCGTAGCAACAGCCGAGATAATACCACAGACGGCTCCAACGCTGGCCAAAGGAACGCCAACGACTATTCCAGGTCCGGTGAGTGAGGTAGCAACGCCAGTGCCTGTTAACGCCACGGACATGGAGCCGGAAGTTATCGCAATCTTATGTAGCGTACTCCGGGCTCTAACGTATTTCTTCCTAACTTTTTCGTAGTGCTTCGTTTGACCCTCTAAGTAAGCGAGGATTAGATTTGCCTTATTCAAGCGGAAGTTCTCGGCGTTTAATTCGTTAGGTCCCTCCTTAGGTAAATCAGGATAAAGTGGAGGTGCTGATGGTATAACATCCATTATATATACTAATGTACGACGCCTTTGGGAATAACATAGAGGAGCAGCCACATCATGACAGCCGCTGGAATTGGAGAGCATTTAAGAAATTGTATCCCAAAGCAGTAACCTCGAAGTTTGAAAGCAGACCTGACGGGATTTACTTTAAAGAGTTTAATGACTTAGTTTACACCAATAAGGATTTGGAGGAGGGATTGAAAAAGTTACACCCAGATAAGGAAAAACATGAGGAAGTTACCCCAAAGAAACCTAATTTTCCAAGGAATCTATTAATGGCCAAGGAAGATTACCCATTTTACGATGCTGAAGGTGGTGTAAACAACTTCGAAAAATTGGTAACGCATTTAGAGATTTCAGTGGGTAAACAATCGTTTAACGTAATACTAAGAAATATCTTTAAAGAGACGATGTTGAAGCATACGTCAGGTAAAGAGGCCAGGGAATGGTTAGCAGGACCCAACATGCGGTATTGGCCACAGCAGTTAAACTTTGCTATTTGGGCTGCCACTAAAGGTTGTGGTGTTGCCGCGGACATGTTCCACATTTCATTTATGCGGTTTCATGTTGCCTTTACGGTAAGGAGGGTGTTGAAGGAGCTTAACGTACCCCTACCAGGGAATAAGGCATTTGATCCAATGAATAACCGCTACGACTCCGCTGCCCTAGAAAGGTTAATTAACGAGTTCAAACCACAGCAAAAAGATTTTCGTTATAAGGAGGGTAAGACGCATGGGCTGGGTATAGTTTATGTTTGGGGTGCCAATGGTGAGAAGCCAGCCGACTATGGACATCAGGAATATCCAAGTGATGAGTTGGAGTTTAGCGATATGGGTGGTGATAAGGGCAATAATTCATTAATTACTAGAATTCAAACGAACTACCCCGGCACTTGGGATCCGTTCGTGTTAATGAAAGGAAAAGGTCTAAGAAACCTAGCCAGGATTAACCGTAGCATAGAAGCATTCGTGTACTGCATCCTGGGAGCGCAGGTAAATACCCGCAACCCCATTGTTGGATCCCAAGGCGCTTCACAGGAAACGCAACAAGAATTCCTAACTTTATTTGAGTCTGCAATAATAGAAAATGACATATCTAAATCGGTGCAGAGATATCAATTAGCAGTGCAGCAGTCTAAAGTGCGACTGGATTACGCTTTGTCGCCTGGTTGTTGGTTAATGCCCAGCAATTTGGTTGTTAACACCAATTCCGTTGTGGGTTACAACAACAAACTTCAGCGAGCTACTAAGGATATGAAGTTTGGGGTGAATGACGTGAACTCTGATACTACCAAGGGCATTACTCACTTCGTAGAGAAACCAAAAAAAGAGGTAGAAAAACCATTAAAAAAGGTGTACGTGCCGCCAAAGAAACCAGTAAAGAAGGTTACCGAGGAATATGACCATAACCTACTAAAGGCCGGCCTAGCAGCTGCAAGCATTGGTTTGAGCTATTATATATGGCGATGAACAACCCCTACGTAGCTGGAGTAGATTGTGTTTATACGACTTACACAGGTGAGAAAAAATACACCCAAGCATCTTGGGTTGATGTCACGGGCATGTCCGTGAATTTGAACTACTCGGGAAAGAAGTTAATCCTTTGTAGTATTTGCATTGGCACGAGCAGCCACGCCAACGTCGGCTTTCGCTTCCTGGATGCGAACGGTGTACTGCAGCCTATGAGAAATAAGACGAACAACAGGGAGCCTGCGCATTTCTCCGTAGAGCCCAACCCAACCAGCGCCGAAAATCTATCGGTTTGGACTTTCCACATGGTGGCCGATTGCCATGGGAAGGTAAAGCTACAGATAAGAGTAGACGATACGGGAAAGGTTACGGTAAATAGCATAGAAAATCAAAGGGATACAGCTTATAATCACGCTACCATTAGCACCCTTACGGTAATGAGTCTATAGATATATGAACCCACACGCGAAGGAAGAAGGCTTTCATTACTATTTAGGGGAGATTTATTACCAAGGGGATGAGTGGTTTGATACCGGAATTTGGGTAAAGGTTGGGGGTTTAGGATTGGTAATGTGTACCCTTAACGTTAACCTACGTAATAGCTGTAATCTTGGGTTTAGGATAGTAGATGAGACCAACACTCCACTATTTCCATATAGGAAAAAAGTAAATAACAGGCACTCATCACACTTTACGTACGAGGCTTCAAGTAGTAGTAGGGAAAATCAGTCGCCGGTGACTTTTCATATGATAGTTAATTGTCGATACGCGAAGCTTCAACTTCGCCCCAGCGACACCGCAGGAGGTGATAAGTATAAAGGCTTCGTCGTATTTAATGCCGCGACGTTTAAGGGTGCCGTGGTGGACGCTGTTTGGAATCATAAGACCATTAGCACCATGACTGCCATACCTTTAGTTCCGCATTATCAAGGCGGTGCGAATACTATCTTTACTTATCCCCAGTCGAGAACACCTCGGGCGCCCGACGACGATAAGCCCGACATAATACACAAGGATAAGATCAACCCTTCATCTTCTTCAGGAGTACCACCCCAATAGCGACGACCAAGATCCAAATGTTATTCCCCACGAACTTCAACAGTTCTCCGCCGGTCTTTAAGGTCAGGCTAAGAACACTACCAAGCAGCCCAGGAAGACCGGCTGCCATCTTTTTTCCCAAGTCCGTCAGCCCACTGCCTAATTTCTTTACGCCCGCGCCTGTAGCCTTAAGCGTGGATAGGATAACTCCTACTACGCTGGAAATAGCGACCGCGAATGCCAGCGGCACGCCATATTTCACCAGGAGCTTTTTTACCTTTTCCTTGGTGGTAAGCCCCAGCTCCCTTTCCTTACCTTCTATTTGCGTTTGTAATTCCGCCAGTCTTTCCTGAAGGGTTTCTACTTCCTTTTGGGCTGCCTCCCTTTCTTCTTCAGGGCGAGTTTGATCTTCGATTATTGCTCGCTGTCGATCTATTTCGTACTCCAAGTCTTCGACGGCCTGTTGAAGTTGCCGTATTTGTTCCTCCGCCACTGCCTTGTCCAGCATTACTTGCCTTTCTCTGTCGACAGACTCCATTAACTCTTTTCCTAAGCGCTGTAGTTCTACGTCTTTCCCCGCCGCTTCATTTACCGCAGTCTGTAACCTTTTTACCACACCGCTTTTTTCATCAAACAACTTAGTCAACCTAGCTCTAAAGTCTGCAATTTCAGCGGCATGACTCTCAGAGGTTAACCTACTTTGTTTCATGAAATCGTCTTCCAATTCTTCTATTCTACTTTGTAATGCTATGTTATCCTCCTTAAAATCATCAAGGAGCTTAGTGATGCCACCCTCATCTTTGGTTAGCATATCAAGTTGTCGCGTAAGGTCATCGATGGTTATGTTATTTTCCTGTATTTCATTCTTAAGTGCTTCCCTTTCTGCACGTATTTTCTCTAAGTATCTCATTAAGCCTCCAGTCGCGTCGCTATCTTTTGGAAGTTCTTCAAGTTGTTTGCTTTTTTCCTCTTCGACGGTCTCTAATTGGTCGAGTCTTACCCGCTGCTCTTCTTGCATCTTAATTGCGGATCTGAGGGCATCTTTAGTGGCAGGGTTCAAAATACCTCTACGGAAGGCCCTTTGAGCAGCTTCTGTTTCCTTTTCTGTCAAAGTGCTTAGCATCGTCAAGTTGGGCGTTCCAAGCGCATTTGTGACTCCTTTTGGAAGCTGGTTGTTAAGCAGGTGGGAATTCTTCCTTTGATACAGGTTGTGCCATTTTCCCTACCCGATTCTCTAACTTGAACTTGCCCTTTGTCTCCTATTTGGATGTCCAAAAGAGCCAGGTTTAGGCTTGGGTATCGCTCTCTTAGGTCCTTGATGAGGTCCGCTATTAAGTCCGACCGCACGCCAAGGGATTCCATTTGTAAGTATTCTGGAATGGGCGTGTGGGGGTTCTTAGACCTAACTTTATCTCTCAAAGAACGCATAGCATCGCGGGCCCTGACGCCATACTTGCTCAGCAATTTATCAAAAAGGCCTCGGGGGTCTACATTGTCATCAGGAAGCAGGGTTTCGTATTCTTCGTCATTAATATCAACTTGGCCTTCTTCGGTAAGGGGGTCAAAATCCGTTCCTTCTACTTCCATTATATATGATAAGCTCAAAGTTAAATCCCAACGCATTACCTAAGCAGGTTGGCGGACTAAAGGCAGAACGCACCTTTCATCGGGTCACCTTTACTCCTTCTAGCGCAAAGCCAGGGGAGACGCTGTATGTGGGCGTGCCCCGTCTAACGGATAACCTAGTATTGGTTCCTGGTACCTTGGCGCTAAGGTTCGACCTAGCGGTGCAGCCAGATACCGCAGACAAGCGCTATACCGTCAATAACGTGGGCAGGAACCTTGTTTCTAAGATGAGAATCAAGTTCGCCGGGGAATCCCTTTTAGACTTAAATAGGTACGATCTGTACACCACGTATAAGGATCTGTGGCTAACAGCCTTTGACCGTGCACAAAAGATAGAGCAGGGAATTGGAAGCGTTATTCTTCGTAAGCTTCGCAGCGACACCGACCCGGCGCCTACGGACTCCAGCGGAGCAACCGCAGTAGCAGACGCAACAAGGGTAAAGACCGCCTATGGTAGCAAGTACGTTATCCCCTTGGACTTTGAAGTGATTACGAACCATGGTGTGTATTACCCCAGACAGTTATCCGAGTTACAGTTTGAAGTAACCTTGGCGGACACTACGAACGTCATTGGAGGAATGGACAGCGCAATTAGCGGGACTGTTGATCCTTATTCTATCACCAACTTAGAGCTACAGTACGAAACGGTGTACAGCGAAGATTTAGCACGTAGCGCCGGCATGGAATACAGCTCCGGAAAGGCATTCCTTTACGACCACGTAGTGATGTATAAGACGTTCAGTTTCTTGGATAAGACGGATGAGGTTATTAACCAAAGCATTAACCTCCCCCGAAGAAGTCTCACGGGGTTGATGTTGGTGTTTGCCAAACCCTACGAGGCTGGTAAGCGCAACTCCGAGGCCTTTCATAACCCTAACATTACTAACGTCGGCGTGAATATCAACGGCGTTCCAAACAAGGTTTACTCCCAGGGAATAAAACCTGAAGACGTATACAGGGAGGCAAAGCGTAAGTTTGGCGACCAAATTAGCCCTGAGGAATTCTTTAAGGATAAGTACGCGCTGTGGATTGACATGCGCACCATTAACGACGATGACCTACATGGTCAAGGTTTACGTTTAGTAAATACGCAGGATGGCATAACATTGGAGATCAAGCGCACCAAGAACGCCAGTGCGCAGGATGCTGACAAGATAAACTGCTACATCTTCGTCGTGTCTGATGCGCAGCTAAGCGTAGAAATGAACCAACTTAAAAGTGTTACATATTAAGGTTAAAATATTTCTTAGATATACAATGCTTCGCGTATTTGAAAACAACGAAACCAAACTGCAATGCATAGTGCAAGGCGAAACTTTGTACTTCAAAGCGAAGTCCGTGGCGTTGGCGTTGGGTTACGTAAATTCCAGAAAAGCGGCGTCTGATCACGTATCAGAGGAAAATAAGGTACTTCTCAGGTCTTTAAAGGGTGTAACTCAGCGTGACACCCTTAACGCACAGCCCAATGCCGTGTATTTGACGGAGGAAGGTCTTTACGAATTGATATTCGGATCTGAAAAGGCTGAGGCTAAAAAGTTCAGGAAATGGGTGTTAGGTGACGTCCTTCCCACGCTAAGGAAAACCGGTAAGTATGAGATAGAAAGGCGCTTTGACGGCCCCAACAAATTGGTATTCAAAATTGAGAATGAGTTCGACTTACATAAGAAAGTCGTTGATTACATCCGCCGCTTTTACCCTCGAATGCTCATAGCACCAGGCTTAGGAGAATTGCAGGATTCGGACGGTAAACGCATAAAGTGCTGGCAAAAAGGATATCAACGAGGACAGCCCGACCTGCTCATCTTGAATGCACACGTGCGATACCGTGGTTTCTGCGTAGAGCTGAAGACTCCTAAAGGCAACGGGGTATTATCTGACAGTCAACGTCTACTATTGGAAAGGTACGAGCAGAATGGCTATAAGGTGTTAATCAGCAACGACTACGACGATATTTGCCGCGCAATAGCGGAGTATGCACAAGGCATTCGTTTACCATGTAGGTGGTGCTGCAAGCGCTTTAGGAACACGCAGACTATGGGAACGCACTTAAAGATATTCCATAGGATATATGGACCAGAATAAATTTAATGAGATAAAGTTCATCCAGACACACTGGAAGGATTTAGAAATAGGGGAAATCTACGAGGTAAAAAATTACGTGGTCTTCGAAGACTTGGACCGCCTGCGCTTGGTCTTAAAGAATAAAAAAAGAACATACACCCTTTGGGCGCCCGATAGGATAAGGTACGCCATCGAAGGGCAGGACGTTACCCATGTTATGAGTCATGGTAAGAAGGATGGCAGGTGGGTATTTGATGTAGTCAAGTATGAGCCTGAGAGTCCTCTGCATTCGTAATGTCTAATAGGGTCCGCTGCGCTTTAGGATCCGCCGAGCACCAATGACCAACGAAGGATCCTTCGAAAAATGCACTGCCGCAATGAAGGCAGGTGTATTTTTTACGCGGTTTTTGGGGCGTAATGCAATCGGCTGGTAGTTCACACGTAATACAGTCCATATATTGAAAGGGTGATTAGGAATGCCCTTTAAAAGGGGTCCTTATTTTTATTTATTATTATTAGATTCTGCAAGCGCCCTTTAAAAGGGGTCCTTATTTTTATTCATTATTATTAAATATCCTTAATTATTCTTGATAATAATAAATAAAAATAAGAATGGGATTTGAGACTCTTTGCACAAACCCCATTCTAAAAGGGTCTCAGAATGTTGAGTATAAGGTTGTTATATTGTTAAGGACGTTTATTTGTCGAGGCAGTTGAAGATATGTTCCTCTTCTCTAACACAACCACAACGATCGCACTCCTGCCTCCAATACTCCCTTTTAGTCCACGGAACGCCTTCGGCGCGTTCAAAAGAGGGGAAAGTACGGACTATCTTCTTATGGTAATCTATGCGATTCCTTAAGTAATCCTCTTTATGCGGGCAGCGACTCATCAAATCCGCACATTGGTAGCAATCCACGCCTTCCAAGTCGTAGCTCCCAAAGAGAAATCGATAGTTGACTTCATGTGTTTTCCGATGCGTCTGTAAACGTTGACGACTGCTTAGTATCTTATTACAGAAACTACACTGTCTGCTTTGTTCACAGACGCCCCTTTTCAGGTGCTCGGAGGTGTTAGGGAATTCCTTATTACAGCCCTTACAAAGCCCACAAATGCGTTTGTCTTGATGTTGTCGCATCTTTTGAACGGTACTGAATTCTTTACCACAATCCTTACAAACTTTACTAATTGGTTTCTTTGTGCAAACGCCACGACGAACGTGGTATTGTAGTCTTTGTTTGGTGCTGAACACCTTTTTACACATTGAACAGTTCATTTATACTTAAGTGTACCTTAACCACCATATAACGTATTTTCAACTTTATTGTTAACATTATGAAGTGTCTTTTAAAATAGGTCTACGGGAGCATACAGCTGCGTTTAAAAGACACCTAAGAATGTTAAGTATAAGGTTGTTAAATTGTTAAAGATATCTTATATGAGTCGTTTAAAAGACACCTAAGAATGTTAAAGATAAGGTTATCATATTGTTAAGTATGTCTGCATGTGCTGTTTAAAAGACACCTAAGAATGTTAAGTGTATGGTTATCATATTGTTAAAGATATCTTATATGAGTCGTTTAAAAGACACCTAAGAATGTTAAAGATAAGGTTGTTAAATTGTTAAGTATGTCTGCATGTGCTGTTTAAAAGACACCTAAGAATGTTGAGTATAAGGTTATCATATTGTTAAAGACTATTATCTTCTTTTTTTTAAGAAAAGAAATATCCTTATTCTTAGGTATATTTTCTTAAAAAAAGAAATAATAGTCCTTAACAATTTAACAACCTTATACTCAACATTCTGAAGTGTCTTTTAAAAGACTCATGCAGACATCCTTAACAATTTAACAACCATACGCTTAACATTCTGAAGTGTCTTTTAAACAGCACACGCAGTATATCTTTAACAATTTAACAACCTTATACTCAACATTCTTAGGTGTCTTTTAGAAGTAACATGCAAGACATCCTTAACAACCTTATAGTTAACATTCTGAAGTGTCTTTTAAATGACTCATGCATATATCTTTAACAATTTAACAACCTTATACTTAACATTCTGAAGTGTCTTTTAAATGACTCGTACGTATATCTTTAACAATTTAACAACCTTATACTTAACATTCTAAGGTGTCTTTTAAACGACTCTACAGCGGATATCGCATAAAGTCCTTAACGCTTTCTTTTGCCCACGTTGCCATCGTCAACAAGGCGCCAAACCTTTCCGCGCGCTTCAGACCGCACATTTCATCATACAATTCCTGCACGCGCTCCCGCAGCCGATCGATCTCCTCCCTTTGCATTTCTATGGTGTCTCTTTTATCTTTTGCGTCGCCGGCAATCCTTCTTACTGCGTCCACTGGGTCCATCGTATATATAATGGATCCGAACCATATTCCCTGCAATGCTCTGATCGTAGGACCCACCGGCTGCGGAAAGACCCAGTTCGTGGTAGAGCAGCTATTAGGACCCTTTAGATACCGTTTCGACTATATCGTGTTATTATGCCCCACCTACGTGAATAACCGCACCTGGGAAGGCATAGGAGTGAAAGATGACGACTTCTTCGTAGATATCTTAGACCCCAACGAGTTATCCAGCCATTTGAAGTTCTGGCACAAGCAATTCCCTAAGGATACGCAGACGCTCCTCATATTGGATGACATCGCCTGCGGGGACGACGTAAAAAGACGCACTTCCGAATTAGTGAAGCTCGCCTTTAGCGGCAGACACGACAATATCAGCGTTTGGTTGCTCTCGCAGCAGCTTACCAGCGTCTCTAAGCCCTTCAGGGAAAACATAGGTTCACTTGTCGTATTTTATACTCCGAGCCGGAGTGATCTGGAAACCATCTTAAGCGACTACGGCGGTGAGATAAGCAAGGAACAGTTACACGAATACATGCGGCATTTAAAAACACACCAACATTCCAAGATGATCTTCTCTTTGAGGTTTCCCTACACGGTTGGAATCTATGATTCCTAATGTATATGGATATTGAGCAGCTCTTAGATGAAGTCCCCGCGCAGTTAGACGAAAGTAACCTCAAGGAACAACTTAACATTCTTGTGTCTTCTGGGAAGTGTAAAGAAATGATAGGCAAGGAACTTACCCATGAGCAGGTTAATAAGTTGTCAGAAGAGGAAGTCAAAAAGTTCCATAAGAGATACGAGGCCGCCCTTGCAAGTAAGACCACGGACGCCGTAGCAGATTCCGCTATTCGACTTGCGACTAAATTGCTTGGACTTGCGCTGCCCATAGACGACGTGGAGCAACTACAGAAGGACATAAGAGATGACTATGTCATATCCCAAGAACTTAAGATAACCTGCGGCTGGTTGTCTTTGAAGTGCGGTAAGTTAATGGCAGTCGCCTCTGTGGCTTTGCACGTAGCTCAGCACGTCGACTTGAAGGAGGTACTAGGTTCCTTCGGAACATCTTGGAAGGACTTCAAGAAGGACAGAGAAGTCGAAAAGGTCTTCCAGGCAGCACTTACTGAGGTACCTGATCAAGTCGCCTCAAGTACTTAGTCAAGTCGTTGTCAAGTACTTAGTCAAGTCACCTCAAGTACTTACTTAAGTCATTCTCAAGTACTTAGTCAAGTCGTTGTCAAGTACTTAGTCAAGTCGTCATCAAGTACTTAGTCAAGTCATTGTCAAGTCGTCATCAAGTTACTTGTCAAGTCCTTCAAGTCCTTAGATATAAATGAGTGAACCAGAGTCGAAGGCAGAGCAACCTCAGGAGGAGCAGAAGATTACCAAGGCTAAATCTCCAGGCAGAGTTGCCGCGGGGAAGAAGCTCGCGGAGATGAACAAGAAGAACAAAGCCAAAAAAGAAGAAAAGGTGGAGGACGAAAGCGAATCCTTTTGGAATCCCGGCTACGTCATCGGCGCGATAGGAATTGCTATAGCAGCAGGCAGCCTTTACTTACAATGGCGGGCAGCAAAGCCAAAAGTAAAGTGGGAGGCCACAACATATCGCGCACCCGTGCAGGAACCGGCTGTTAGAAAAAGTAAGATCCCTGAAATGGAATAACCTTCTCGCTTTGTAATATAATGTCGACCGCGTTGTTGAAAACTGTTGAAGAAGCAGCTATTATTACTTCCATCGTTGCGGGTATTGGTTGGGTAGGTAAGAAAGTGCTCAAAGAAGACTTTACTGAAGACCCAAGCAAGAGCTTCGCTAATTTTGCTAAGATGACCGCTGCCGTTGGCGGGGCTATCATGCTAAAGGATTACCTACGAAAGGAAAAGTACCTGCCTACGGCGTAATATATAATGGCTAGCGTGGTCATAGGTGGAGTCGTCGCAGCTTTAGCATTCACTGGAGCTAATTATGGCGGTCAATATTTGGATAGATTAGTTAGAGGCGACAAAAGCGGAGATTTGGCCGCTGAGAGGAATAGGCACGACTTGGCGCTGGAGAAATATCAGCGAGACGTGGCAGCTTGGAATGAAAAAAGACAAGCTTACAGGGATTGGTTGGATAAGAACTACCAAGACAAAATGCAGGCGGATAAGAACTTCGAAAACACAGACTACGCCTTTAAACTTTATGCGCAAGCGCACCCCAACTTTAGCTTTAAAAAGCCTCAGTTTAAGAATTACTACCAGCCTTCTAAGAAACAAAAAGACAATGAATTGGTCTTCGTAGGAGTCGCAGGTCTGGCAGGAGGCGTGGCTTTGGCGTATCTAATATAATGATCGTCTTTTTGGAAAGCGACAAGAATAACTTTACCACTTACTTGAATCCTCCCATCAAAGCCTGTAAGGTCCGGTTGGTTAGTTGCTCTTTGTACAATTCTTGGTATAATTTAATTAATGGCTTTGTCATCGGAACTTCCGGCACCAAACCAAAAATACCAGATTCCCATTACACCCCCATAACACTGGCTAAGGAGCTAGCAAAGCATGGATATACTCTTACCACAGGATTACCGCATGAAATGAAATTCAAGAAAAATAATGGGAGCGCTAATTTAAAGGACAGTTCATTGGTAGAACTCCTGGGCCTTACTAGTACCACGATCAATAGCGGTAATACATATGACGTAAAATGGAAAGTCGCATCCTCTTACGAAGTCTATTGCGATTTGGCTAATAGTTACAACAATGGAGAAAAGTCTTCTCTTATGTCCAAGTTTCTACCCAAAGGTAATCCATTCGACCCAGTAGAATACACTCCCATTTCTTTAAGCTATGACTTGTCTAATTTGGTAGAAAGCATAAACATCACCATTAAAGTGGACGGAAAGACGGTGGATTTTAACGGACGTAAGATCAATCTCGTCCTGGAATTCATATAATGGGCCGCGTAGAGGACAAACTTAAGAGGATTTACTATGGGCCTGAAGGCTATTGGAAAGGAGCGTCGGCTATCAAGAAACTCGCGACCGCAGCCAGGGTATCAGAAGAAACGGCTAAGAACTGGCTAAGAAAACAAACCCTCTGGCAGGTTTATCTTCCCGTGCCCAAGTACATTCCCAGGCCCAGCTTTACCGTAAATACCCCTAATGAAGTTCATCAGGCGGATTTGCTTTTCTTGCCGCACGATAAGGTGAGAAAAAAGACCTATAGATACGCTTTGACCGTAGTTGATATCGCAAGCAGATACAAGGACGCCGAACCCATAACCAGCAAGGATTCTGGGGAAGTCGCAGAAGCCCTAGGTAGGATTTATAAGCGCGTTTTGAAATGGCCTAAGCTGCTGCAAGTGGATGCGGGGACGGAGTTCATGGGCGTGGTTACCAAGACCCTGAAAGACCACGACACTAAAATTAGGAGAGCCGAGGCAGAGTACCACAGGGGTCAGAGCATCGTTGAAAGATTCAATAAGACCCTGGCCGAGCGTCTCTTTGGGTACCAGTATTGGAAAGAGCTGGAAGATCCCTCCAAACGCAACAGGGAATGGACACAGCGGCTCCCCCAGGTCGTCGCGGCTTTGAACAACGAGGCGGCCAGGGCTACGGGAATAAAACCCAAGGATGCCATAAAAAAGAAACACGTGGAACACAAGTCCTACGTCAGAAGTTCGAGGGCGGTCGGACTGAAGGAAAAAAAGCTACCCCGCGACATAGTGGTCAGATACCTCTATCAGCCGGGGGAACTTGAAGGTGGCAGTAAGAGAGCCACGGATCCTAACTGGTCTTTGGAAACGTATGAGATTTCAAAGTCCGTCACCAAGGAAGGGCAACCCGTGTTGTATTACCTAAATGGCCCAAGTCGCGGATTCGTCATGGAAGAGCTGCTCATAGTCCCCAAAGACTCAGAGTAGCGCAGCACCGCGCGCCCGATTACACTCTAGGCATGTCAGCCTTACGTTGCCTCTGCAATGCCCGCGTTTATTATTTATGCGATCCACGGAGAACTGCTGATCGTCATTTGGGTCAAACCTCCATAGTAGAGGTATGTTACATTTGGCACACCGCGCCCCTTTCTTGTAGACGTCGTCCACGCATAGGTCGAACGTCATATTTTTTTCTTCGTCGTGCCGCTTGTAGCGAAGGAGTTTCTTAGCAATGTTCTCCTTTGCTATGTCTTCTGGCGTCTTATCGTAACGCAGTTGCGGCCCCCAGCTTCTCTTCAACTGTTTGGCATACTCCACACGGCTTACGGCGGTGTAGATAAGGTTGCTCCAACACAGCCGCTGGTCTATAATCCATAAGGTTTCTTTTATGGTAAGCCCCTGCGCACTATGGACTGTCATGCAATAGCCCAAGCGCCAATCTGGATGGGAGGTTATTTTTTCCACCTTTTCTATGGGCACCCAGGCTTTATCATGCGTTACCGCATTTTGCAGTTGGATGTCGGTACCAGGTACCCAGACGTCTCTTTTTTGCATGCGGGTGTCGTGGGGTTTGTAGCAAACAGGTACGGGATGCGTAGGGAAGCGCTCTTGGTGTATATTTAGCAAATCCTTTTGTATGCGAGACTGTGCTGCGCGTTTGCTGCTCAGCACCAGATCCTTTGGATGCCACGTGTAAAGGAAGTCTTCGTAAGACTTCGCTCGTACGCGTTTGCGCAGCGTCTTGCATTGCTCGGCATCACTAAGGCCCCTTAATTCCGCTTTCAGGTTTCTTACTTGATCCTTACTGCGGTAGTCGGCGTTAATTTCCTCCGCATGGTCTACCATTTCTTTTAGCCATTCGTGGGGCATCTCTCCGGCTATTGGAGAAGGCTGGCAGGGATCTCCGGCGAATATTACTTGACGCTTTCCACGGAGGAATTCTACGAATTCTTTGAGGATTTCTAAAGGAACGGTACAGATTTCGTCCCAAAGTATCACCGGAGGTATGTCGTGGATGGCTTCAGGTACCCACTTTTGGCCATTCCAGCGAAAGAAGCTGTGGTAGGTTTGTGCGTCGTGGCCCTGACTGCATAGTTCCCTTTCCAAACGGTGCGTTGGCGTTAGCACTTTTAAGGCCGGAAAGAGTTCTAACACACGCGTAGTCTTACCGCTGCCTCCCGTACCGTAAAGGTAAGAGAAGCGTTGGTAGGAAATGGGGTCCTTTACGGTTGGCATGAGCCTCATTGTGGGCATTACGACGCCCCAAGTATTTTCTCCGTGATATTCTACACGTTCTCTCCATGCTTTTATCTCCTCATCTTTAACGCGCCATTGACCACTTTCCGCCAACTCATCTTCGGTGTAGAATTCCTTCATCTTCTCTAACACTTCGGGCTTTACGTACAAGGAATCCGTAGCTACGCGCGGGATGTCCTCTTTGTCAAACCGCAGTAACATCGCGAGAAGGTTAATGTGCGCATAGGCTAACATGCTGGCACGCAGATGATAATACTGCGGTCGATGGTCTTGGTAGTAACACAAAGCATTCCATTTGTGTAGTTTATCATCTACGAGGTAATCCCATTTCTCCACGGATACCATTGTTCCTTCATCATGTGCGCGCTTAATAAGGAAGCTTAGCTCTCCTTCGTCCGTTATTAGGCGCCGCTGCATATGTTTTTCTCCTTCTTTTGCGCCCTGCGTGAATTTACCTATGACCACACGCGCCGTGGGGTTATGCTCCGGTAACCACTGCGTAAAGGCGCTGTGACAAAGTATGGCTTCATGCGCTGTGTATTTTAAAAGTTTACGCTCTTCAAAGAACTTCAATAGGGGCACCGGTATCCATTCTTTCTCCTGCAGGTGCTTCCCGTACCACGCATAGATTATTGGATGTAAGTTTTTTGTAAATTTCCAAGACGTTAATCGTACGAATCCAGTTGCTGGGACGTCGTAGTGACCGTCTAACGAAACGCGGAAGAATTGGGAGTCTGGATGTCCGTAACGGTCGTAATATTCCTTACAATCCCCTAGACCTTTAAAACTTGCAGGGTAACAGTGTTTCATATCCAGCGACACGTATTCGTCTTCGTCGTATTCCATGTTCCAAAGACCACCGTGACCATGCTCTACACAAGATTTAGCTATGTCTCCGAACTCCTCCGGTGTGGATTTCCACCCGTTTCTCTTTTTGGCCGCTAAGAAGTCCAAGCTGCGACTGCTAAGCACTTCGTCTGAGAAGTCCTCACCAAGGGATTCACATGCACTTCGTATGCGCAGGTGTTCCATTTCCGGTCGGTATAAAGTACCATCTTGGGTCATAAACTGACTTCCCTCCGCGTCCATTAACCATATGGAATTCTCATGAACTAATTCTGTCAATGGTGACTTCTTATAGACCTTTGTCTCCTTCTTTTTAGGAAACCTTAACTCTCTCCATGCGTGTGCGTTGTGCTGATAAATGACTATAGGAGCACCTCTGCCTCCGTATTTGTGCGTCCCAGAGTAGATAAAACCGTCGGTGATATCCTTGACGTGTATGCGCCTTTCTAACGCGGTTTCCAACTTCTTGATGTTTTCGATGGTTCCTCCGGTTTTACGAGTAGCATGCTCCCATTTCCTGATGGCTTCTCTTCTCTTTAAGGTTAATTTACCACCGCGGGAGGAATCTTCGAAGAACTCTCTAACCAGCTTCCCTACGCAGTTACCTGGATGGCGCATTGGTTTTAACTTTTTAACATCCGGCGTCTTTATCTTGTACGCACCGTAAATAACCACGGTAACCGGGTAAGCAACTTCGTAGAACAGCATGTCTATTTCCTCAAGTGCTCCCGGTCGCGTGTCCTTGTTTAAAACAAACAGGTCCTTCCTGCCAGACGCCCGTATTGGATTCCTGCCCTTTTCTATTATCCACTCGCCGTCTAAATACTTTATAAACGTCAACTCCAAACGGTAGTCGCCTTCGGGCATCAAATTGATTATCCTTTCTGCTCTTTCCTCGTCCATCGTCTCGTCTGTATCTCCCTCCATAAATGTCGTGAAGGCAAAGTCGGCGTCTAAGCGGTCCAGCACCTGAGTTCTGAGCTTGCGCACAGTTTTATTTCTAATGCTTTTGATGGTATCCATCTATATATAAAGGATATTTTAACCTCCGTTTGCGGTACCCAACACAGCAGCAGTAAGGACACACCGCGGGAAATCCCGTAAATCTGCTGTACCCGCGTTCGGAATTCCGCGGGTTAAACCCGCAAATATACGGCATCGATCGCGAGTCCCCCTTACTGCTGCTCCTCATTTTCGAGTAAGTGCTTTGACTTTTGAACTAATTCCTTCAAGTTTTGCGTTATATGTGGTATAACTAGTTTCATCTGGTTGTTTGACCTTCTACAAGTGGTTTTGTGTCGTAATGAAACTTCTGGCCAGAGTTTTTACCTCTGCTCTGGCTGAGTCGGCCCTTATTAGCCATTCCGAGGTTTAGGAAAAAATTTGGTCGAGTTGGCATTGCAGTGCGTTTTAGGGCTGTTTAATTTAAGGGGAGCAAATAGCCGCCATCTTGGAAATATGTCCCCTAATACGGTCCCACAATGCACTGCAATGTAAACTCGACCCAGTTTTTTTCTCAACCTCGGAGTGGCTAATACAAGCTGCTTGCTAGTCAGAAGTCACTTCTACTGTCATTTTTACGACTACGAACTCTTCTTTTTCGTCAGCACTCACACCAGTCGAAAAGAATTAGAAATTAAAAGAGAACAAATACGCACTCAAATAAAAATCGCGAGACGAGTACAAGGAACTATCAAACTTATATTGACGTTCGCGCGGGATCCCTGTGGTTAAATTCAAGATGGTGGACAATTTCAAGTGCTTTTTTTTAACTGACAACTTCAGTACGGAGGGAAAGTATTATTTCCCCACCTTACTCCCATAACAGTTGTTTAACTTCGACTTGCATGAATAAGAAACAAAGCTAAAACAAATACAGGGTTTTGCTTTAATTTAGATGGCTAAATATTTACTATAACACGTTAAGTCCGCTTTACTTACAAATATAACGCACACACAGCTATTTAACACAAATTTATTAACCTAACGATTAAGATATTTGATTCCTCTTCCAAAAAGCTTTCATCTATTCACTAGTTTCTTTCCACCCACAAAACATTTCTATTTGGCTATTTTTAATTCAACTTTAATGGGCCACTTTGCATAAATACAATGAATCAAATCAGTGAATCGAAAGGTCGTAGGAAAGCAGTGTATAGACCTCCTGCATGTGACGTCAACCAACTGATCTTAATTTGGGGGACAAAACAAAAGAATTTCAATCTCCTGAGAATTGGAAACCTATCGTTTTGCATTCGAGATTGATGCTGCATTCCGATGTGCTGCAAGGGGACTATATGTGGTAGCCAAATCAATTGGTGTCCCCATTCCCCTGCGACGAAAAATGTAATTTCCCCCTCAACCCTTAAAGAACATATAACCCTCGATTGACACATGTGAACAAAGTCTGCGCATGCTCCAAGTCTCCGCTATACAAATTTGTCCAAAACGTCTTTGTGTTATTGCAAAGATACGCAAATTTGAATTCCAAACTTGTCTGACAGATGGACCTAACGAAATGCCAAAACGCAATAAAAGACAATAGGGCGTTTGCATGATGGCGTTATTTTACTACCTCTACCAAAATGCTTTGCGAATTTTCTTACTTAGTCAAATTTGTATTCCCTCATGAGAATAGTAAGTCAATATTGGTGCTGATTAACTGAACAGAAGAAAGTGTGCAAGGGATCCTGGTAGTGGTAGTAAATGACGCTATAATACAAATATCCTATTTTAGAAGCTTTTAAAAGGCTATTTTTTTTGTTTTTATATTTTGAGAAAAAAACATCTTTTTTCACTAAAAGGTCCATGACATTTACGTCATTAGCTACAAATACCTTCTTTTGCTTACAGTTAATTAGCACCAATTGTCTTCCTATTCTCATAAGGAATTGCAAATTTGAATAAGAAAGAAAATTTGTGGAGCATTTTGGTAGTGGTAGTAAAATGGCACCATCGTGTAAAAAGAAAAAAAGTGCTAGTGCCTTGGTCTAGAACAAAAACAGGCTCATAAAACATGGCGGATGATAACGATAATGTGACCACTTGTTCATCATTGATAAATACAGTACACGTCAGAACAGACTGACCCACCGTTGTCTGACTCTGAAAGATCATCTAAGTCTTGACCAAACCAAATACGGTAGACCTTGCCAGACGTGACGGGAAACAAGCCAGGTAATTCTGGATAAACCAACTCTTTGGATGTCGCAGTCATACCATGCAGGTCATACACGTGCGTGCCTGGAAGGAGGAATGAACCTGAACCTGGTAGAAGTACTATGTTATTAATATCGGTGATAACCACGGACAGGAATTCGTGACGGCCATTTAAAACGCATCCCCAGTAGCCCTTTCCTTTTGGATCACTCGTATCGCATGTCACGTAACCGGATCGATAGACCAGCTTGATTTGGATACATACGCCAGTCCGCTGGACGGAAAATGTTCCGCAAGTGCTATCTCGGGCTCCAAAACATATGGGATTCGGATTGATCTTGGTCCAGTTATCTGTTTTGAATATACGAAAGATTAAAAAATCTGATTGGTTATAATATTGAGTCAACGAAATTCCCTAAGACAGTCCAGTAATGCACTGGAATACCAACTCGACCCAGTTTCCCCCTCAACATCGGCAGGTTAATGTGAGTGTTAGTTAAGGAATTAGCTTGGGCTCATTAATAGCCATTTCTAGTTTTAGGTGACATATTTCCAATATGGCGTCTATTTTGTCCCCTAAGACAGTCCCACAATGCACTGGAATGCCACCTCGGCCCAGTTTTTCGTCAACCTCGTAATGGCTAGTCAGTATCTGCCAGATATCTGCAGTGCAGATGCCGTTTTCTATTCTTTATAATTTAACCCTCTTTCCTTATGCACTAAAGTATTAAGTCAACCACATTTTTTTGTACGGCGGTGAAAAAGTCACGTATCACAATAAATGGAAAATGAAATTCTGTAATTCTAAACAAACCGTAACAAACCTAATTCGCAGAATCTTCCTTTAAACTTTGGTGTACATGTGCAAGTAAAGTTACGTAGTCCTGCAATGACGTCACATTTCCCGCCATTTTGGCACGGATGGCTATTACAAGGGTCCTGGGAAAAAAACGAATGAAAATATTCCTTAACCTACTAAAGAAAGCTACTAATTAAAATCATTTTGTACTTATTTTAAAATTGACATTAGTTGAGAGCAAAAATAAATAGGAAGAAAAATATTTTTTGTCAAGTTGAAGAGGGGGAAAACAAATATCTAGCCAATATGAAATTAAGAACTAATATGATTCAAAATAAGTCTAGTTTATACCAAAAATATTTTTAAAACGTTTTAAAATTCGGTTCGGTTCGATACACAGCCGTTTTGAAGGTGTAAATGTTTTCTGTGTTGCGAACAGCAGTACGACGTAATGATGGCTCAATTTGAATAGTTGAGCAAATAGACATTGTCCCATATGTGAGCTGGTCCTAATTTTGTAATTCTCGTTTGACGACAGATTTCAAGAAAATAATTCTGATTATTATAACTTTAATTTTGAAGGAAGAATAATTATTGAAAAAGCCAGAAATTGTTACACATGTAAAGGGCGTTTGTCGTGAAATCTTTTGAAAATGGTTCACTTATATTATGGCTCAATGTTATTTAGAGGATTAAATATTTTTGCAAACTTATGAAGGGGCAACAAGTAATTGTGTTTTTTTTTTTCATATTGGCATTTATAAACTGATGAAAGTATAAAAATATCCTGAAAAAAAAAAAAAAAATTCTCAATGACTGGAATAAAAATTGAATCATTTATTTACACAGATGTGTTGCCAATCAGTTTAAGTTACGTATAATTCAAAGAACTATGTTTTACTTTGTAAAGGTTGCTGGAGTTTCAAAAATAGCGAAAACTTTCTATAGTCAAAAGAAAATATATTACTATTTTTATATAAATTATTTAAAAAAATTGAAATAAAGATGTCATACAAAATTAACTATAAAAAATCTTGTAATCCAGGAGTTAAAATAATGTTAACTTACTGGGTTTGACTTTTCGTAGTAGTGAAAAACGTCGCTTATTTTTAACGTTTTACTCTCCTGCTTTTCGTTTGGCAACAGTTGACATAAATGTTTTCCATTCAAGTCCTTCTTGTGTGCGAAGTTAAAAGAACGACAGTTAGGTAAACGTGAACAAGAAAAAGCACAATTCAACTGTCCTTGGACTTTCAAAACCTTTATAATAGGCGAAGAATCGAGAGCTTTAAACGAATGATAAACGTAGAAATCGGCTGTTTCCTGACTTTGTGTTGCATGATACACGACAAGAAAAGCAAAGAATGCAAAGAAAGCGGACATGTTTACATTCAATGAAACCGACTCCCAAGGTGTTCAACCGACTTTCCCTGGATTGAAAATGTTCATATACGAGTTTAAAGAGGAAACATCGGTATGGTTTTCTTTTCGTGGTGTAAAAGCTCAAAATCTCTCTACTATCTTTCTACGGTTGTTTCAGTTCCTCGTCCGTAATTTTCGTCTTCAAATCCAGAAAAAAATAGATTCCAAATCCTGTCTTCCTAGAAACGGTAAATGGTATTTTTTGGTTGTTTCAGTTTGGTGCCAAAGAGATAAGTTACCATTGGCCACACTTTTGAAAGAATGGATTTATTCGGACCTAATGTATGATTTCGCGCCAGAATCTATTGACACAACGACACCTGTCAAGAACAAGCACACACCACGTGATCTCTTGTGTAAAGGCAACGTCAACACAGCTGTTTGTTTTAAGAAAATTCATCGTTCATTTATTTGTCGAACCGATTCACGTCCACCAAACGGAAGGCGATAGGCAAATGTACAAAAGCGACGTACAAAAGGGACGTACCTAAGAATTCACATAGACAAGTTTTCCCTGTCCTTTCCTAAGACACTTGCAATGAATTCCATTCACTCCAGGACCCCACGTCCAAGCATCTAAATTGGTATTAAATGACGTCATCATATCGTAAGGCCCTTAAATCTTTGGTTGCTTCCCTAGTTTAATTGATATTGCAATATTTAATTTTCTTATACAGTCAACTTGAGTTGTACGTCGCTTTGAAGATTACACCAAAATCACTGACAAACAGTCAAAATTTTATACGTACGATACATAATGGTTTGATATTAAAGCTCACCGTTACGTCAGTCCTTTCAGGTCACATGAGATAAGAGTCATCTCAGTTCTCACTGCTTGATCCCTTCATAGATATGTCATGGCTAGATAGTATCTAGTAGTAAATATGCTCTATCCAGCGTCAGCTGTACACAGAAATCATTTTCCTTCGTCAAGCGCCTCGCTTTGATCATGAATGTCACGAACAATCTTTACATTTTCTGAATCAATCAGGTGAATTTATGTGATTTTCGGAAGCTTGCAGGTCAGCTGGTAAAAATGCCAAGTGCTGATAGCATCATATACCCGCCATATTTATTGAGGCGCATGTCACATCACATCCACCATTTTGGTTGACTTTGACTTGGTGTCTTTTGTCATGTCAAGCAGTGCCACATGACGACCACATCTTTCGTACTTTTATTCTCATGGGAAGCGATGCACGCCATGCAACGATTAGTTGTTTTTTGTTTTGGTCTCAAAGTCTCAAGCAAAATAGAAGGCTGCTATGTCTTTCTTTTTATTGTTCTATTCTCTAGGGAGGAATGATCGTCAACGACCTATTCTTTATTGGAACAAGGGATGTGAATTTTGCACTCAAACCTGTTACCTTGAGGGGAGGGGTAGAAAAGAGGAATAGACTCAGAAGCAATGTTTGTTTTAGCATGGGAGAGAGAAAGGCCTCGGTGATATTGAAGAAATAAATTATATTTTTCGAATTTTTAATGTGAAGATTTGCGCGTCAAATTGTTAATAAGCGCAATGAATAGATTAATAAATTATAAATATAAGATACATTTCAGTTCTGTGAAGGTTTGTAAACTATTAGGCTAAGTAATATATTTCTCTATTTTTTCTCAGTTATATTATATATACCTATTTCAAAAAGGGTCGTTGGAGCATAGAGGATAGACGAAAGGTCATTCCAAGACGGACGGGAAAGAATTATTCCTACACAACTAAACAGGAATAATCGAGGCCTCTGAAATGGTTTGTCGACTACAAACAACACTTGAAATATATCTTAACACGGGCTGATGATAATAAGTTACAGCAAGTCAAGCCAGTTATCCTTGGATCTTGGAATGAGCTATTGATTATCGCCTTTGGCTACGATAACCTTTTTTGAAAAAGGTATATCAATTATTTTTCCATTGCTACTAAATTACATCACATACTTACCATCATGTACCATCGCATGGCTTGTCCTTCAGTAACTTCGGACGACAAAATGCGGTTATGAAACACACGATACATAAAGGAACTTGTATTTTCGAATTAGGGCCCACTTCTCTTATCCTATTCCCCGAGGAACGCTTGTGACATAGAGGTTTCGCATGCTTGCGTTCTGACAGCTAAACTGGCGCCGTGTCCAACCCCTGGCTATGCTGAATGGCAAAACAACAAGAGGCATTGAGACTTTGTAGATGTGTGATTGCGACCAGTGATTTTCGACTCCAGTTTCTAATTATCCATTCCGAGGTTGAGAAAGAAAATGGGTCAAGTTGGCATTGCATTGTGGGAATGCCTTGTGGTGCAAAGGATTGTGGGAAGGAATTAGATGAGGCGAGTTGGCGGAGATTTTTGATCTCACGCACCCCCACAATCCCTTGCGTCATGGGGTTGTTACTCAGTCAAAAAGTGATACAAATTCATTCCATTTTTTCTTGTTTATATTTATTACAAGACTTTACCACTATTCTACAGATATATGTGCGTGCACATATCTATCCGTTGCCTTAAAAATTTTGTCAAGTGACTGACAAACCTGGTGAATTCTGCTCTAGCTTGGGTACAAGTATTTTTCTTCAACCATTATACGGTGTCGTTTTCACCCAAGCTAGACCAGAACACCTGTCCGCCTAACTCACAAACGATTATGGGAGATTAACTAGGATTACACATGCTTATAAGTGCCGGCGCATGCTCATATGTACTAAAGAGCCCATCCCACATGGCCTATATAGTCTGTTGTATGCAAATATATATATTGTACATTTATAATCATTTTTATCTAGTCAATCAAAACTTCTAGATCTTATACGGCTCATTCTTTGTGCTGTAGAGCAGACGGGAAGTAAAAACAGCCAAAACAAAATGATCTGAAATACGAAGTAAAATCGTAGATCTGCAGCACCAAGAAGAGACCCTATTTCATGGCTATACTTTCTTAATAATTTGAAATCTAGAAAAGATACGTTATATATTTTTCTCCTACTATTTAAAAGTTATATATATTTTTTGCAGGTCATGGAATAGACATCTTTACCTTTGGCGTAATGTTTAACGTTTCGTTCTCTAGAAAATAAGATTATTTTTTGAGTTGTATCATCATATGATTCATGTGTCTTTTGACGCACAACCTTAAAACAAAGAAATGATACTCGAGGGAATGACACGTGGTCTGTGATGGGAATATTACACCCAAGGTAAAGAGGTCTAATATCTACTAGAGTCAGGGGGAAGGCCACGGATGTCTCCAGCCCGACTCTATCCACCCACAATAAAAACGTGCTTTGCCTAAAAAAACTAATATATTAAACCATGTTGCACCTTAATAGACCCATTGCATGTGACGCCAAAGCAGTTCAATTTGAAGGACAAAACGAAAGAATTTTAATGTCCTGAGAATTGGAAACCTATTGTTCTGTCCTCGTAATTGAGCTACATTCCGACGTGCTGTAAGTGGACTCTTTGGATCTAGGACAAAACAAAAGAATTTCGGCCAGAATTTCAATCTTCTGAGTACTATAAACCTATTGTTTTGCCCTACAAACTGAGCTGAATTCTGAAGTGCTGCGAGGGATCTATTCCTCGTTACTCGAGGTACTTAATGAATTTTGTACAGTTAAGGTACGAATTTGCAACATTAACTAAGCAAATAGCATATACTGTATTACGTTAGGATATACTGATATACTGTATTGTCAATATATAATATTCGTACCAAATCTGTTGAAAATATTTCAGCCCACCCTATAATTAGCCATTACGAGGTTGAGGAAAAGTCTGGATCGAGTTGACATTGCAGTGCATGATGGGGCTGTTTTACTGGACGTCGGTTCCAAGATGGCGTCGTACCCTAAAAATGCACTGCAATGCCAACTTGACCCCGTTTTTCCATGAAGTTCGGAATTGCTAATAGGTGGAAGCGATGTTCATAACTATTGGAGTTCGTTAACTGTACAAACTTTAGAAAACTTCCAGACTAAGACTACGTATTATTAATATATGTGTCTGTCACACGTACCCTACTGACATGACTAAAATTTATCTTTGCGTATATCACGCCATTTTCACACAGTAATAACTAGTTTTGGCATGCAATATTTGTTAGTGAAAGAATGGTCGAAGGATTACTCTTCTGTGAAGTAAGAAACCCAAGCACTTAAATGGCCTTCCATCCCGTGGAAGCCACTAAAATGCAAGGATAATGATGCTCATTATCTAATTACAGAGCTTGCATGCAATATTTGCAAAGAAAAGAATGTTCGAATCAGTCAGTATTTCGTGAAATAAAAAGCCCATGCAATCAAATGGGTTCCACTTGAAAGTCACTTAAATGTAGGAAGATACTCATTTATCTAATTACAGCGCTATACTAAGTGGTATATCACGATACGTCACTCACACCTGTCTTTTTGGTTCGAGCGACTGACATTGGAAGAGGGAATATTTGCAACACGTTCTTCTTCTGGTTGGCTCTCATTGCTATAAGAGCTAATACTGAGAGCCAATCAGTTTTTTTCCTGGGGGAAGGAAAGGGAAGTGGGTGGAAACCAAAAAGAACAGTCTCTATTGATGGTTTTCACGGCGGCCATGTTGGAGGAACTTAACAAAAGAATTGTTAATGAATTCTTTTGTTATATCCTCCAACATGGCCGCCGTGTCTTTTGTTATTTAATTCTCTTGGGAATGGTTGAAAACCATCTATTGAACGACTACAATGCTTGTTTAAGGTATTCAGGTATAAATCCTGAATGAAAACTGTTTTTTTTTTTCAGTGTCTAGACTTTGACGCTTTCCTACGTTTTTGTGGCCTTCTAAAATCTTTGGTATTTGTTGGTAGAGCTACTTTCTTCGCGTCTGTTGTCTTGGTTACCTCCTCTATATCTGTGTCTGTCAGTCGGGTAGTTTCCGTCGCTTCTATAGCTTTCTCGAGGCGTTGCTTTCGGACCTGTTGTAGAGACATTCCAACAAGTTATCAATATTGGTTTGTGATAGACTGAATAAATAATCCCCTGAGATTAGTTTTTGCATCACTGTGCAGGAAAAATGGATGGTACGGTGTAGGCGTCACTGTGCCGTGTCGTGTATGAGCATATTGATTGGACGAGCAGTGACCGAGTGTCGACACAGAGTTGTGGCATGTCGTCAATTTCGTAACATGCTGTGTGTCGTTATCAGTAAAAAATCGATTTTAATAGATCTAAAAAAAACAAAAACAAAACGAAAAAACAACATAAATAAAATAATAAATAAAATTGTGTCAGGTCGATTCAAGTTAGCCAATGAAGACAGAAGACAAGCAGTTGAATGGTTTATAATGATTGTTAATTTAAGGTGTGACTGACATATAGTCACGTGACGACAGAAGAAGCGCAGTTTTTAACCTTTTTTAATGGTTCAGTTTTTAACTTTTTAGACAATATATTTTAGCCCATTTTTAATGTCTTTATGTTTATCCTACGTTTTATGGTAAACAGTAATGATGAAAAGGTAAATTATACACCGTGAAAAGATGAAAAAACTTACTGACGTTTCGGACGCTAGTCCTTCGTCGGAGTAAAAGAGAAAGAAGTGGTAGAAAGGAGTGTATATATATGATAGAATAAGACAAAAGAAACCAATGAGAGCAAGGTAGGCAAGGAAACAAAAACAAACAATCAAAAGACAAAAGAAAAGGTTAGTTGAAAGTAAAGCGTTCATTAATCCCGTTGGGACTAAGAGTGCCCAATAGGTGAATAAGCCGCATTTCTTTGGTCTTGCGACAATCATTGTTGCCGTTAAGCAAAGAAAGACCGAAAACAATGAAGTCAGAAAGAGAATGGTTAGCTAGATTAAAATGGCGGGAAACTGGTTTGGTGGGATCGTTATTGCGAATATCATAAAGATGATTGCAAATGCGATCACCAAGACGGCGGCCAGTCTCGCCCACATACAAAAGATTACAGCGGGTACATTTAATACAATATACAACATTAGAAGTGGTACAAACAAAATGGTCAGTGATTTTAACAGTTGATTTAGGACCGACAACAGAAGTGTGAGAGACTATGTGAGGACAAGTATAACAACGTTTACGAGAACAGCGAAAAGTACCAAGTTCTTTGTTAGAGGGAAGAACTCCCTTGACCAAGAAAGAACGGAGATTACGATCACGTTTATAGGAAAAGAGAGGGCGGTTGTTGAAAATAGCAGAAGTGCGAGTATCAGAGTCAAGCAGAGAAAAGTTGCGGTTAACAATGGGTTTAATGGAAATGTTAATAGGATGATACGTAAGAGTGAAAGGAATGCGGTCATTAGAGGGACGAGTGTGAGGAGTGAGAGCGGAAACTTTACGAATGGCGCGATCAATAACATGAGCAGGATAATTACGCTTAAGGAAGAAGGAACGCATCTCAGAACATTTAACAGAAAAATCAAGATCATCACTACACAAACGACGAAGACGAAGAAATTGCGAGAACGGAATAGCGTTAAGAGTGTGCTTAGGATGAGAAGACGAGTAGAGTAAATAAGAATGAGAGTCAGTAGGTTTGTAATGGACACTAGTGCTAAGACGGTCGTCATTAACACTAAGCAAGATGTCAAGGAAAGTGACTGATGTATCACTAACCTCCCACGTAAAGTCTAAGGCAGGGTGAAAAGAGTTAACAAAAGAGATGAAAGAATCCAAGTCATTACGCGAACAAGAAGTAGCACCAATACAATCATCAATATACCGTCCAAAAAACTCAGGTTTAGGTCCAGTATATTGTTGAAAAACAAGGTTTTCGATATAACCAACAAACAAATTGGCATAACTAGGGCCCATCTTAGTACCCATAGCAACACCGTTTATCTGCCGATAATACCGATCACCGAAAGAAAAACAATTAAGAGTAAGAACAAGTTCAGCTAAGCGTAACAAAGTGGGAGTGCTGGGCTCGAGGACAGGACGAAGATCGAAAAAATGCTGAAGAGCACGAAGGCCCTCATCATTAGGAATAACAGTATACAAAGATTTGACATCCATAGTAAACAAAAGCTTAGAAGAGTTATCAGGAAAGCGAAAATCATTAAAAATACTAAGAGCGTGATTAGTATCCTTAATATAAGTAGGTAAAGACTGAACAATAGGCAGCATGAGATAATCTAGATAGCTAGAGATGAGTTCGGTAGGACAACTACAAGCAGAAACAATAGGACGGCCAGGGTTGTTAGCTTTGTGAATCTTAGGAAGAAAATAGACGTGAGAAGTACGAGGAGTAATAACAAAAAGGTTTTTAGCAGTGGAGGGTAAAGAGCCATCAGAAATGAAAGAGTTAACAGTGTCTTTAACTAATTTTTGATTGTCAGGGGTAAGATCCTTATCCACTTCACAATAAAAATTAGTATCAGAGAGTTGACGTAAAGCCTCCTGTTTATACAGGTCAGAACGCCAGACAACTACTGCACCGCCTTTGTCAGCGGGCTTAATAACAATGTCAGAACGATTGCGTAATTGACGTAAAGCCAACCACTCGTCCTTAGAAAGATTAGAATAACTGAGTTTACGGTTAAGATTGACATTAGAAATATCACGGCGACACTTATTGACAAAAAGATCAAGAGAAGAAAATTGTCCCTCGGGAGGGACCCAGTTAGACTTACGAGGACAGAGGCGCTCAAAGACATCACGTTCACAGTTAGAGTTAGAAGAGTCGGAGAAAAAAGCTTTAAGGCGAGTACGGCGAAAAAAAGATTCAGAGTCTTTCTTGACCTGAAATTCATCAGATTTCTTAGCAAGAGGAACGAAGTTCAAACCCTTGCTAAGAACTGAAATTTCAGAATCAGAAAGAGGTAAATCTTCGGGAATGGTGACAACGGAATGACTGAAGACATTGTGATTGCTATGTTCAACATGTGTAAAAGGATCAAAACCAACAAGAGACACAAACTTATTACGCTTAGTAACAAACAAAGACTGGTACAAACGGCGGTTAAGAGTATGAATGTGATTACGAATGGAGGAAACTAACACTGCCGGACAGACATTAGACAAGTCTCTGAGGCAAGCAGCAGTATCAAGAGTGAGGGCATCACGTTTACAGCACATACTACGAATAGTGGAACGCATGACAGAGCGAGAGAAAGTGGAACAAGCAGAAGAAACATCGGAAAAATACTGAGTAGATAACTCTTCTAAGCTTTTGTTTACTATGGATGTCAAATCTTTGTATACTGTTATTCCTAATGATGAGGGCCTTCGTGCTCTTCAGCATTTTTTCGATCTTCGTCCTGTCCTCGAGCCCAGCACTCCCACTTTGTTACGCTTAGCTGAACTTGTTCTTACTCTTAATTGTTTTTCTTTCGGTGATCGGTATTATCGGCAGATAAACGGTGTTGCTATGGGTACTAAGATGGGCCCTAGTTATGCCAATTTGTTTGTTGGTTATATCGAAAACCTTGTTTTTCAACAATATACTGGACCTAAACCTGAGTTTTTTGGACGGTATATTGATGATTGTATTGGTGCTACTTCTTGTTCGCGTAATGACTTGGATTCTTTCATCTCTTTTGTTAACTCTTTTCACCCTGCCTTAGACTTTACGTGGGAGGTTAGTGATACATCAGTCACTTTCCTTGACATCTTGCTTAGTGTTAATGACGACCGTCTTAGCACTAGTGTCCATTACAAACCTACTGACTCTCATTCTTATTTACTCTACTCGTCTTCTCATCCTAAGCACACTCTTAACGCTATTCCGTTCTCGCAATTTCTTCGTCTTCGTCGTTTGTGTAGTGATGATCTTGATTTTTCTGTTAAATGTTCTGAGATGCGTTCCTTCTTCCTTAAGCGTAATTATCCTGCTCATGTTATTGATCGCGCCATTCGTAAAGTTTCCGCTCTCACTCCTCACACTCGTCCCTCTAATGACCGCATTCCTTTCACTCTTACGTATCATCCTATTAACATTTCCATTAAACCCATTGTTAACCGCAACTTTTCTCTGCTTGACTCTGATACTCGCACTTCTGCTATTTTCAACAACCGCCCTCTCTTTTCCTATAAACGTGATCGTAATCTCCGTTCTTTCTTGGTCAAGGGAGTTCTTCCCTCTAACAAAGAACTTGGTACTTTTCGCTGTTCTCGTAAACGTTGTTATACTTGTCCTCACATAGTCTCTCACACTTCTGTTGTCGGTCCTAAATCAACTGTTAAAATCACTGACCATTTTGTTTGTACCACTTCTAATGTTGTATATTGTATTAAATGTACCCGCTGTAATCTTTTGTATGTGGGCGAGACTGGCCGCCGTCTTGGTGATCGCATTTGCAATCATCTTTATGATATTCGCAATAACGATCCCACCAAACCAGTTTCCCGCCATTTTAATCTAGCTAACCATTCTCTTTCTGACTTCATTGTTTTCGGTCTTTCTTTGCTTAACGGCAACAATGATTGTCGCAAGACCAAAGAAATGCGGCTTATTCACCTATTGGGCACTCTTAGTCCCAACGGGATTAATGAACGCTTTACTTTCAACTAACCTTTTCTTTTGTCTTTTGATTGTTTGTTTTTGTTTCCTTGCCTACCTTGCTCTCATTGGTTTCTTTTGTCTTATTCTATCATATATATACACTCCTTTCTACCACTTCTTTCTCTTTTACTCCGACGAAGGACTAGCGTCCGAAACGTCAGTAAGTTTTTTCATCTTTTCACGGTGTATAATTTACCTTTTCATCATTACTGTTTCATTAGAAACACCGACGCAGCTCACACTAGTTTTTAGCTAGTTATATCTTTTTATGGTAAACAGTTTGTTTTCATGATATATTTGTACTGGGGGCTAATTACTTCTCTCATTGTCAGTCGAGCGATGTTAGACTACAGGGCCCCTCTGGATATCAGCCAGGTAGCTAAATGGGGCACCCCGTTTAAATAAAGTCTTTGATTGATTGACTCCCAGAATGGGGATAGAGTAGGAGGAACCCGACATTTTGAGGAAGACCAAAGTCAAATTACACTCCTTAGCTAGTTTGCTAAAGTCTTCCGTGGGAAATTTGATATGCCTCTTAGAAGACTGGGGACTAGATTTTGGAAAGAAAGAAGAGTCTAGTGGTCATAAAGAGACGTGTATTAAGGTGTTAGAGGGAGGATGGGATTCGAAAGCTTATAGGAAAAGTAGAATCTAGCGGTAAAAAAAAGACGTGCATTAATCTGTTAGACTGATATTTAGATAGAGGAAAACGAGGATCTAGCAGTTAAGAATAGACGTGCATCAAGCTGTTAGAGGGGGACTGGAAAACAGTTAGCTAGGTAGATAGCTAGGGGATATTATTTGCGTCTTTTTCTATGAAGAGACTGAAAACCAGAATTAAAGAAAACATAAAGCAAAATTTGTAATATTTTTACCGTTAAGAATATCTGGAGCTGAGCGGGGATTTCCTCGGGGATCCTTGGTGGCGGACTGGAAAACGATGCACCTATAGTAGTAGTAGTAGTAGTAGCTATATTATATTTACTTAGCATGCAGTTAGCTGGATTAGTTGCTATATTATGGTCTCTTTAATACACGTAGAATTCGAACACTCATTTATCATTACGTTATCAAGATGTCTGTACCAAGGGAGGTTTTATGTGATCACGTGAAGGCAGCCATTTTAGATGGATGGGATAGGTTTTCTTTTGACGTCATTTCCTGTCTAGTGTGTAATGTTCATCAGCTTAATCAGGCACAAGTTTTAGAATAGAATTCTTTCTGATTGACAACACATGGTGGTCAGTGTTTGAACAATACTTGGAGCAGATAATGAAATTCAAAGATTTTTATAAGCTGATTGAAACCCAGCAATACGATCGTTTTACAAGAGCCAGATAGAATTCAATTCCCCTGAGTAAAGGGATTCTATTGTTCTGCCATTCAACATGGTGGCCGTCAGCACGTGATGATGCAAAACCTCCATAACATAAAGTTAAATGTTTTATAGGAATCTAAAATTAATACCAGATAAATTTGATAATCATTAATCAATCTTGATACTTTATGTTTTAAAAAGTTAAATATTTATTATTATTTAGTATAGTTTAGTTATACTTACGGGGGGTCGGGTGAAGGACAGTTTAGTGACCAGCGTCCCGAATCAGCATCTCCGAACTATATGTAGAAGGAATAAGATTCTCACATTTAAAACACAATATCTCTTCTTGGGCTTCCTGTGGCTCTCTCTGTTCAGTTAAATAATCTTTTGTATTCGACATTTTTTTATAAGCAATCAGTTATGAAAGTAATTTACGTTTTATTTGTTGGTATTTATTAGTCCGTCTTAAAATCCATTTATCTTTTAAACGATTGGCTTTGTTTATTACAGGTCAATGGCGTACCCAGAGGAGGTGGGACCACTTTTTCAAGTTATTTGAATTTTGAAACCTTTAGAACAAATTGTTTTGAAGCGATCAGTTTCGGAGGTGATGGGAACCCTTTGTTCGTTAGGGTCAGTTTCCATACTTACTGTCTGCATGGCCACGTGATCAGTTCCACCAGTCAGCTTCACATCTGAAACAGTCAAAAAAGTAGATTTGTTTACCCGTGCATGATGTCGGAAGGCGCATCTCAGGTGCAATAAAGGATGCAAAGGAGTCACCATCAGAAGTGTAAGCTGAAAATAACGACTAGCACTGAGCCACCTTAAAAAGTTAAAAGACCGTTGTCATGACAACAAACCTGAGACACTTCGAATGGCTTTGGTAACAATGATATCCTCGTCTCCAGTAGAGTTGGTTTCACGTGAGTTCATTCTTCGCTTGTTAAATTCCTGAAATGCACAAAATAAGTATCAGACTTTATGTCACCTAACATTTACAAGTATTATTTGAATTAAGGGTTAAAGATGGAAAATCCTTATTTACCGTAGAAAAAATGATTTGCATCATCACATGATGGCAGACATGACACAAGGCACAACAATAGAGTTTCGGGTTTGAGTCCCACCGGGCTGTCGGTGTCGTATGTGAGTAAAGTTGTTTGTTGGTTCTCTCCTGAGCTTCGGGGGTTTTTCTCCGGGTTCTCCGGTTTTCCTCCCTCCTCAAAAATAAACTTTACTTCTAATTCGATCTATCGGTAGCCTTATCAAATGGATTGCAAAACCCGTTCGGCTTTCCGTGGTAAATCCAATTAGTTAGATGTAGATTGTTGTCGTTTAGGTCTCAAAAATATAAAAAGTGCCCCAACAAAATATTTCAGTCGACTTAAAAAAAGAGAGAGTATTATCTATCTTACCTCTACATTCTGAACGACACCAGAATGAAGACAGACAGTTCAGGCACAGAGAGAGAAAGAGAGAAAGAGAGGTAAAGGGAACAATTGAGTCACTAGTCTATGAGGAGGCCCAAAAGGAAGGGGAATCCCCTAAGAGTGCAGGGAATCCCCTTCCTTCCTTTTCATAATTTGGGCGTCTACACAGTCTAGTGAGTGATATACAGTGATTAATGTTAGAAAGGGAGAATGAGAAAGTGAAAGAAATAGATGAGTGAACAATAAAAGTGAATATTTTAGATACTATAAACATTTTAAACGCGCGAAAACCGTACAAACTAGTACTCTTTTTTATTTTGAATACGTCACGCGAAAGGCTAAAATCTACTATTTTTAGATACTGATTAAATTGTCAAAAACGTCCATTCACCTATGTCTTTGCTCTTGTTATCTAGCACTGAAACCCAAGAAACTACCAATTCCCTATCCTTCTCATTCTAAGTCACTAAGCTTAGGAAATCAAGGGTGGTGTAGCAGTAGCAGTCAGATTCTCTGGTTCGACCAATGGTACGCGCGTCTATCGGAAGAACCGAAAAGAGCGGGAAAAGTGGATCACCTCGATCGGAACAGTTTTCCGGAACTTTCCGATCGGAATGACACATACCGTTTGCTTTTCCAACCGGAATTTCTGGTTTTCTCCAGATATATGGAAAGTGCCCCGGATTTCTTCCCTCCGCAAAACCCATCACGCTAAATTCCAATTCAATGTTGGTTGGTTTATCAAAGGATGGTGAATCCTTACCTTATGGTGGTTGCCAGATGACAAAGAATGTTCAGGTAGACTCTTAGCAAGAGTTCGTTTCTCGTGGAGTCTTTTGTAAGCAACACGCACCTGAATGAAGAAATATTAGTTACGTAACAATAGAAATTATAGACGAAAGAAATGGATGGGATGGATGCATGGAATAGGTTGAATGGGTGGGATAGATAGAAAGATGAAATGTGATGACATTGGATAGATGAATGAAATAATATGGAGGAATATAATATATGAAATGGGATTGGAAGGGATGGGACAGATGGATAAATGGATAGATAGGTACAGTGGGATTGGATGAGACATATGAATGAATGACATTGTGGAAGGTTGGAGGAATTGGGATAAGTGTATAAGTGTTGGGTGGTTGAAATCTTTTTATCAACTTTAGTTCGGCTTTCATCGTTACCTCAGAGTTACCAATGCAGTGAAAGGCGAATATGAAAAGACCCTGAAATGATAAAATAAAAGGTATACTCAAGAGAAAATGATCTAAGAGAAGTAATCTCCGTGCCCCATCATGTGCACACTTTGATGCTATTTTTAGAATCATTGATGTTATTTTTGACTCGATACCATGCCCGCGCGATAATCATGCTTTCCTTTAATGCCTCGTTTTAGGACACGAAAAGCGCCATATTTTGCTACCGTCCACAACAAAAACACATGCTTTTGTTTACTGCAAGACTGGAAGCCGCCTACCCTCAAGAAATCAACCGATCAGGTTGTTCGCTCAAAATATCTCAGCTACAAATAGCATCAAACTGTGCACGTGATGATTACAAGACTATATAGGTAGGATTACTTCTCTTAGTTCATATTCTCTTCATATACTCTAATACTCTAAACAAATGTTTTGGCTCATATATTGTTTTTTTTATTTTAAGTGAAGGCCTCGTCAAAACCATTATAATAATACTAATAAGGTATTGTAATTGTACCTGAAGGGAGTTGAGGATGGCAAAGATGTATTGAAAAGCAATGGTTTTTTCGTTGACTGCCATCAGCCCGAACACCCATGTTAGCCCGAGTAAAGGCAGGAGTACGACCATACCCTTCAGACCAGCCCTAAGAGAAAACCATCATATATTGTCAATATACTGTTATCCTAGTTCAATAATTTTGCAGGTAACCCGAGTAAAAGTTCATAAGAACCGACTAGGAGAACCCACGATATACTTGACATACTGTGCTGTCCAGGAAGCCCGAGTAAAGACAGAAATATCGATCGCATCAATAATATATACTAATAGATAGCCAGTAGTATCGACTAGACTTCCGTTATGAATACTGTCTAGTCATAGGTAGCCCGAGTAAACACTGACACCATACAGGAACGCTGATCAGCATTTTATGCGCACAGAAAGCTAAGACATTACTTACTTAACTTGTGAAGTGTTGCCGGGGTTCTGAATTGATGTCACAGAAGCGAGGATGACTTTGATAACCATCACCATGACAACGAAATTGATCTACATGTGAATAGAATTCAGTTTTGAGCTTCGGGATGTAATCTGACTGGGCTCAATTAGAGGTAAGAAACTTTGAGGACAAGATAACAGTTTATTTCAATAAAAAACAAAAGAAATAAAAGAAAAAAGAGAAAGAAAAAAAAAAAAAAAAAGAAAAGAAAAAAATGCACATAGGACAAGTGGCAGGGACGAGCCACAGAGATAAGCTCCAATAACTGGGTAGGGCACATTCTAGGTTTGTTCGTAAAGCCCTTTAAGGTATTAGAGACCTTTAGCACGATGTTCTTGCTAGGTACAGCAAAACTTCGACATCTAGCAAGGCGTCATAACGAAGTTGTTGCTAGAAGAGTCGCCATATTAAATTTCATTGATGATGAATGTTTCTCCGTGTTTGTGGGCGTGTTTGTGGGTGTGTTTCTGGGTGTGTTTCTGGGCCTGATCCCCAGCAGTTAACGGTAAACCTGATGCTAAAGGTCTCTAATAAGATTCCACATATACCAAAAAAAACCTTTTCAAAATGTCTTTTTCCATTAGATACTTTCCATATCAGGATACTAAGCATGTACAAGGTTATATGGCCATGCAGCAGAGCCTTCCCCAAGGAGAAGCTGAACTTATTATTTGTTACCAATGAGGGGAGATATCAACACGGTGATGAGAGGTGCAAAAAGGCTTGATTACGATAATTGGTACTTACACACATTATGACGAGGACAGGGCCGACAAACGCCCAAATCAAACCATGATCGATGGATATCCAGCACCTGAATAAACAAGAACAACACAATGATTGCTATTGCTACCAAAAATGTGCAACCCAAAAACAAGTTTGCTGTGTGGCGTAACACTCCCTATTTTTAAAAACAGCACAAAGCAAGAGGAATGAAGGGAAGAAGCAAAGCCAATGACTTTACGTGCCGACTGCGTAACCATGTGGCCATGTGGTCAAGGATATTTGAATCCACGATAATCCATGTCTCCCTGCACACTGGACAGGTGCGGCTTGTATGACCGTACGAGTCTCGCATATTGTATTCTAGTATTCTAGTTCCCGGTGTTCTTAAATAATACTTACGCATATTCTGTGCTGTAGCCGTCTATTCGTGATGCAGCTGAGATGATCACGATGATGAGAGGAACTCCTGAAAGATCATGATAATGATGATGATCTTGTTAATAGCAGAGGGCTGATACAACTGACCCCACCCCTGTAGTGTGCATAATCAACCCTCCCTCCCCCTCTAGAGTGCATAATGAAGGGCTAGTACTACTCACCCCACCATTGTAAGGTACCTTATTACTCCTCCCTCCCCCTGTACGGTACATAATGAAGGGATAGCACTACTCACCCCACCCATGTAGGGTACATACAACCCCCCTCTCTCTCCCTGTAAGGTACATAATAAAGGGCGAATACTACTCACCCCACCCTAGCATGTAGTAGTACTTCATTTTGCTGGCTTCAGAGCTGAAGACCTCGATAACTTTGGTGTAAAGATGAAGACCCTCACAACACATCCATGTAAATGCTGCCGTGTAGAGGTAGTGAAGACATAACGCAACGATCTTACAAGCAATCTGATTGGATAGAAAAGGTCATAAGATTAACTCATGATTAGTGAAAACGCAATGGTGTATACAAGTGATCGGATTGGATAGAAAATGTCACACAATAAAATAATCAATAATGAATGACAGGACAACGGTATTACAAGCAATCTGATTGGATAAAATAATTCACACAACCAATTTATGAACGAGAAAAAATTGAAAAAAAAAAAAAAAAATCGAATAGAAAAGTTGCACAATACATTAATCAATGATCAAATGTAACGCAGAGATCTCAAGGACATTCTGAATGAAATGTCAAGAAAATTGAGAGAAAAAATTAACATTACTCACAGGATTATAAACTACGTCAATACCAGCCAAGAAGATGATCTGTGCGAGTCCTATGGCTACCACTAGATTCTTGTGGATTGATGTTCGTTCAGACGCCAACGTCCTGCAAGAGCAAACACAGTGTTTCGCAATTATTGGGGTGCTTGTTACGTCAAAGCCGCCATGTTGGTTGACGATAACAAAGCATTCCTCGTTAAGCTTTTCTTGTTAGATCAACCAAGATGGCGGCTGCTTTCGAGTTCCAAATTACCGCTGTGTTTCTTGATTACAGACTCATTTGCTCAGGCTAAGCCTCGAATCAGTGTCTAATTACTAGCAAATACCAACGGTAAAGTAAAGAATGCACAAGTTCAACAATACGAACACTTTGAAACTTGACGGACCTTGACTGGAAAACGTGAATATTCTTCACAACATCAAGGCTTAGCCTGAGCAAATGAGTCTGTAATCAAGAAACACAGCAGTAATTTCGAACTCGAAAAGGGTCTATTAACTAAAAAGATTTTAAATAAAAGAAAGCGAGAAAGAGATTGAAAAAATACGAGGAAGGAAAGGTGGAAGATAGAAACGTACGAGTACGAACACATGACCAAACAAACGAAAATAAGGAAAGGATGAGAATAAAGAGAGAGAAGAAACAAGCGAAAGATAAAAGGAAACAACGGAGTCCTTGTTTGTGAAAGTTTTCAGGCCTTCCATTTTCCGGTGCTTGGCTGATGCAGCGTATGAACACATTTACTTACTCAAGAGATAGGAAGGTGGCCAGGGTGAGAGCCAGGCCAAACAACGAGATGCCACAGCCGATGTATGTAATCATCTGCAAGGCCTGTGTATGTGGTTTGGAAATCTGACAACAAACATAGCAAAACGATTTTAATTGCTAAAACCACAGGAAGCCCAAAAAGCGTTCAACAAAATGACACAGGTAGTCCACTCTCCTACCCTTTAGAGATTTAGTTTGATAGGTTTCGCACCATCACGTGACGGCAGCCATGTTAGATGGCAGAAATAATACAATCGTTTTACATAAGAAAGAATTCAATTCCCAAGAGCAAAGGGATTTTATTGTTCGGCTATCTATCCACAGGCAGTCCAAACTGAATTATGGGCGTAGGCACGTGATGGTGCAAAGCCTCTATTTGACGTTATTTTACACACCTTGAATTTTTTAACTTGCATGAGAACAGCAAAGTTTGTCAGGTGGTTACTTTCGCACTCAATCTTGTTACCTTCAAATGACGTCATTTTGACACCATGATTCGACCAATCACCTGACGTTCTGTTTGGAAAAAAAGGAGAAAATTCATGTCTCGGGTAGAAACTTTCAGTAGAAATGGACACGGGTAAATGAAAATGGAGGGTACTGTTTGTCTTTTACTGAAGGCTGGTCGGTTATAGGATTCATGAGATTCATAAGCTGATTGATATCCAGATAGGATACTCTCTGGTTGATTATACATGACGGGCAGTGTTACCCTTCATTGTAGGCTGGTAATGATAATCATTAAGCTGATTGATTCCCAGATAGCACTTGACGGGCAGTGTTACCCTTCATTGTAGGCTGGTAATGATAATCATTAAGCTGATTGATACCCAGATAGCACTTGACGGGCAGTGTTTACCCTTCATTGTAGGCTGGTAATGATAATCATTGAGCTGATTGATACCCAGATAGCACTTGACGGGCAGTGTTTACCCTTCATTGCAGGCTGGTAATGAGGTTCATTACATTATTTCAGCTGATTGATACCACTGAACAATTACAAGACAATGCTAGCGCACATGTTTATGCCCAAGATAGACCAGAATGCACTACGTTCGCTATCTGAGAAAAGGCCCATTGGAGTTATCTTGCTTGCAAGCGTCACTAGACCAAATGTAAAGTCGTTGGTGTTCTTACTTACTTGTTGCTGAAGTCGAGGAATGAACAAACTGGACTTGTTAAGTTATCCATCTGGACAAAAAAAAAAGAGGAGTTTTTATAGTCTGAGAACGTTGAACGATTTCACCCTCCTTGACAACAAGGACGACCTTGGAGTAAAACATACCTACAGACTATACGTGGCAAGAAGTAGAGTCGAATTAATAGACCTCTTTACCTTGGGCGTATATATATTTTTCATTTCATACCACGTGTCAATCTCTTGATGTCCGATCTCTTGAGAATAAGATGCTTTGTTTGAGTTGTATCCTCATTCATATCTTCTCATGCACAACCGTTAAACAAAGAAACGGTTCTCTAGGGAAAGACACGTGGTCTGGAATGGGAAAACATTACTCCCAAGGGAAAAGGCCCTATTTTATGCTCGTTTCCAAAAACGCATTACCACAGGGTGACCAGTAGCTTAGCTCAGTGGGACAAACTTAGCGATTTCTTCAATAGTCCCTTTCACAGTTCCCTGCGCCCTCGTGAAAGGTATATAGCCGTGCTTTTGCATGAAAGCGAGAAGAATGGTGAGCTTGCAATGGTAAAGACCTTTTTAAACACCTTGGACAATTATTCACATGTCTCTATCATTACCAAGCTCACCGTTCGTCTCGCTTCGATGCAAAGGCACGGCTGCCTTTCAAGATGGCGCAGGGAACTGTGAAGGGGACTATTCCGTATTGTGACCGTTCCTTGCTCAAAATCTCTCGCAACGCATTAACTGGAAACTATGGTTATAATTACCTGATATTTAGTGAAGGAAATGACGACAGGTTTGGGTAACGGGTTTATCAGATCTCGATCAAACCCCACTGATAACACCCGGGAATTGATGACTGTTCCTTCCTTCAAATTGCTGCAAAAAATTAATTGATTTATGCGATCAGTATCAAAGTTACCGTTGCTATGTCCCACTAGCTCAATGAATAAACTAGAATATCTCAGAATTTAAAACTATGATCGCAGTAAAATGGTTAATTACTGTCTTGAGAAAATAAAATAAAATTGTCTCGTTATCCTTGTAGTACTCTTTACAACAGATACTGTGTAGTCGTTCGTGGAACAGGATTTCTATTCTACTGAGAAAACTGCTGCAAAGGTGATTGGTTCGCTATTGCTACGAGTCTGGACCATGGATTCGAGTAGGACTTAATGCAGCATAGATTGTGGTGATGTGGTTTTTACCTTTTGAGAGCGTTATTGATTCGATTATACAGCACGAAAAATACTGTAGTCTCGCTGCCCTCTGCTAAAAAGAGAAAAGAAAATTAACAAATTTAGGGAAAGAAATGGTTAAGAATTTCCCAACATCACTTCAACTAGTAGGATAGAAATATACCACGCGTCTTGAAGGCGTCGGCTGTTTCTGGGGGAATATACAGCCTGTCTCCTAACTGCCATTTCTCGCTGAGCTGGTCGTAATGTGGATAAGAATCACCGGTGAAGTTGGCCATATTTTTCTTGATTATTCCCATGGCTGAAAAAAAACGTTATTTTCTGTTATTCTATTGTTATCAAGCTTTTTGAACCTTTAACGTTCAATAATCCATCCATCCATCCATCCATCCATCCATCCATCCATCCATCCATCCATCCATCCATCCATCCATCCATCCACCTATCCATCCACCTATCCATCCATCCATCCATCCATCCATCCATCCATCCATCCATCCATCCATCCATCCACCTATCCATCCACCTATCCATCCATCCATCCATCCATCCATCCATCCACCCCCCCACCCATCCATCCATCCATCCATCCATCCCATTCCAATCATCTATCTTAACAACTGTACTTACCCACGTGATCGGTTTCTATGGTAACATTTTCATCCTTTTCGAGCCCAGACCCCAGATCAACGGCAATTTTTTCTATAGCCTCCAAAACATTGTGTGATGACGTCTACAAATAAATGACTCTTTTTAGTTACAACTACTTTGTAAACGAGACATATGTGGCACTCAATTGACCTCTCCTGAAATATTACCAGTGAAAAGAAAGTTTCAGGTCGAGGTTGAGGTTAAATGTCTGGGAGGCCAAGCCTCCACATGCATGGAGCTAAAGCACTTGATAATGGTTAAGGCGAGGAAGGTTATACATATGTTTACACAGTAAATGTTATCTCTCACCTTTTGGTTAGTAGTATTCTTCGTTTTAATGTATTTCCAACTTTCCTCGTTTTCACTGCCAAGAAGACGACTTGCAGTCTCAACAATAGCCTGAGAACAAGAATGTGTATTGACGAGTCAAAGAAATTGTACAGCCCTTATCAGCCTGTTTGTAGAGCCCTTATCAGCCTGTTTGTGACTTGATTAATCTGTCTGTACAGACCTGATTAACCTGTTTGTACAGACCTGATTAACCTGTTTGTACAGCCCTTATCAGCCTGTTTGTAGAGCCCTTATCAGCCTGTTTGTGACTTGATTAATCTGTCTGTACAGACCTGATCAACTTGTTTGTACAGACCTGATCAATCTGTTTGTACAGACCTGATGAACCTGTTTGCACAGACCTGATCAACCTGTTTGTACAGACCTGATCAACCTGTTTGTACAGACCGGATCAATCTGTTTGTACAGACCTGATCAACCTGTTTCTACAGACCTGATCAACCTGTTTGTACAGACCTGATCAATCTGTTTGTACAGACCTGATGAACCTGTTTTCACAGACCTGATGAACCTGTTTGCACAGACCTGATGATCTTGTTTGTACAGACCTGATCAACCTGTTTGACCAGACCTGATGAACCTGTTTGCACAGACCTGATCAACCTGTTTTAACCTGTTTGCACAGACCTGATCAACCTGTTTGTACAGACCTGATCAACCTGTTTGTACAGACCTGATCAACCTGTTTCTACAGACCTGATCAACCTGTTTGTACAGACCTGATCAATCTGTTTGTACAGACCTGATGAACCTGTTTTCACAGACCTGATGAACCTGTTTGCACAGACCTGATGATCTTGTTTGTACAGACCTGATCAACCTGTTTGACCAGACCTGATGAACCTGTTTGCACAGACCTGATCAACCTGTTTTAACCTGTTTGCACAGACCTGATCAACCTGTTTGTACAGACCTGATCAACCTGTTTGTACAGACCTGATCAATCCGTTTGTACAGACCTGATCAACCTGTTTGCACAGACCTGATGAACCTGTTTGCACAGACCTGATGATCCTGTTTGTACAGACCTGATCAACCTGTTTGTACAGACCTGATTAACCTGTTTGTACAGACCTGATCAACCTGTTTGCACAGACCTGATCAACCTGTTTGTACAGACCTGATCAACCTGTTTGTACAGACCTGATCAACCTGTTTGTACAGACCTGATCAACCTGTTTGTACAGACCTAATCAACCTGTTTGTACAGACCTGATCAACCTGCTTGTACAGACCTAATCAACCAGTTTGTACAGACCTGATCAACCTGTTTGTACATACCTGATTAACCTGTTTGTCGTGTTACAACTAACCTGTCCAGCCTGTTCAGTCTCATTTCTATTCTTAGGAGATAGTACGTTCCCTGTGGCAAGTTTATTGATAATGTCAACAGCAGCAAGTGTGTCCCCGCCATTCATTTCTGTTGTTTGCGTTAGATTCACGAGCTCCTGAACAACCTTCTGTGCATTATCTTTCGTTATATTGCGTTCGTTAAGCTCCGTAAACTGTTGAAGGGAAAAAAAATTCCAGAAAGACGAGTAAAAATAATGGAAGACGAAATACAATTAAACGAAGAAAGGGAAAGATATTTGAATGGGAATAAGATAACTCTACTAACCCCTGTGGACGCCTTGTCGAATGGTCGTGTTGTTGGCACGAACATGGTGGTTGGTATTGGTTCTGTCGTTGTTGTTGTTGCTGCTGTTGCTGTTGTTGTTGGTGGTGGTGTTGTTACTGGCAGTGCGAAACCTGAAAATTGAATAACAAGACATTTATCATCATTTATCTGAATTATAATCATAAACTGACCGAATGTTTGACTGACTGTCTAAATAACAGACTGACCGAATGTCTGACTGACTAAATGTCTGTCTATCTGTCTGACTGACTGACCGATCGACTGACTGACTGATTGACTGACTGATCGACTGACTGAATGACTGACTGATTGACTGACCTGACTGACTGATCGACTGACTGATTGACTGACTGACTGACTGACCGATCGAGCGGCTGACTGACTGACTGACCAACTGACTGACTGATTAACTGACCGACTGATCGACTGACTGACCAACTGACCGACTGATCGACTGACTGACTGACTGACTGATCGACTGACTGACTGACTGACTGACTGACCAACTGACTGACTGACTGACCAACTGACTGACTGACCAACTGACTGACTGACCAACTGACTGACTGACTGACTGACTGACCAACTGACCGACTGATCGACTGACTGACCAACTGACCGACTGATCGACTGACTGACTGACTGACTGACTGACTGACTGATCGACTGACTGACTGACAAAGAACATAAGAAAGCACAAAAAAGAAAAGTGCCAAAAAGTATAAACTTTCCCTATCTGTCCGTTCATAGTTACACACAACCAAATACACTACAATCCAATAATCTGTGCAAAGTTTTACATATATATGTTAAGTAATACTGTTGTTATTTTTATTGTTACACATGGTATACCTGTGGTATAAACACTGTAGATATTGTTTGCTTCTCCACCACACGAGTAACTGAAGGTGGCTGGGCAAGGCTGTTTACAAAGAGAAGTATTCCGGACCACAAACGATGCATTTTCGTTGAAACAGTAGCAAGACTCGTTGCGAATGACGGCAAACAAGGTATTGTTAGCTCTACATTCCAATAAGCAGGTTTTTGGTCTCGCTTCATGAGCCAGCATTTTTTTCTTTGGCAGCAAGTTGACGGCCTTGATGAGGTAACATCCGCTGAAGTTCGATGGAACTTCCACAACTAGTTGAAATAATTGAGTGAAGGATTTCAGTAAAGATATTGAAGAAAGTCAAACCTAAAGATGTAAAAATTATACCCGACCCAAAGGTTCACGTCAAACCTTTTGGACGCCATGCAAATGGAATTAAAATTTAGTAAATTTCTCGTGCGGTAGGAAGAAAACTGGAGAACCAGGGGTAAAACCCTCGAAGCACAGGGGAAAAACCCGCGAAGCACACGAGAGAACCAATAAGCAGCTCTACTCAATGCGACACTGAGCCGACCGGGAATCGAACTCGAGTCGCATTCCACTCGTGTTTCCCCCAGCATCATCTAATAAATTGTTTTGATAGCTGATTACCGTGGTTTAATTTGTAATTATTGCAAATATCTGAATACACATCACATACCTGGATTACGTGGTTCACGATATACCACGTCTGTTGAGAAGAGAAACGGGATTAACGATGAAGAATTGATAAGATGATGAAAACAAAGAAAAAAATGAAAGGGAAGGAAAAGAGTGAAATAAAGGGAAGGGAGGGGAAGGAAAGAAAATGGAAGACAAACTGAAAGAAGGAAAAGTAAAGTAAAAAGGAAGAGAAGGGAATAAATTCAAATCGGACAAAATAGGATGAAAAAATAAAGAAAAACATGTAAAAAAGCGAATGACTGTAGAGTGCATTAGTTTGCTATCCAACTCATTTCTAGACAATAGGGCTTTTTAAGTTGTGACGCACTTCCGGGTCCAATCACACACAAGATCGCTAAAATCTTGCCCCAACGTATTCCCAGGATTCATTCTTTACCTTCAACAATTAGATATATGAACAGAAAATCCTGCTATGAAGTAAAAGACACAGAAAAATGTCTGTGGAAGTAATTATTAAGTTAGACCCGGAAGTCGTTTTTCGTTCGAATTACGTCACACTTAACAGCTCTATACCAACCATTTATGATGACGACGCCAGATTCTCCAGGAACAAGTCCTTGTCCTCCTCGGGTACTTTCAGCAGGTACAGGTTTCTTTCCAATGAAAGGGTTAGTGCTGTTGATCACGATCACACCGCCTCCACCTCCCCCGGTAGACGAGTTCCCACGCCCAGCTACATCGCTGCCTTTGGCTTCTAACAAGGCACTGTCTCCAAGTATAACCTGCAAGCAGCGTTCAATTTTGATGATTTGTTAAATAACACGGATATTACGCGCCCTCTTATAACATTTACATTGTATCGAACCTTGAAACAACCCCTGGACTGAAATAAGTTAGGGCACGCCTAAATATCAGATCGAACCCTGAAACAACCTCTGATATAAGTTAATTTGAGCGATTAGCGTTACTCACCTGTTGTGCTCCTAAACAGATCGTTCCTCCGCTGCTTCCTCCATGGGGATGTGAATTAAATAAAGTAGCTGAGTATCCATTGGCTCGTATAGCGGCATCTACCAATCAAAAATCAGTAATGATAAAAGGGTCAATTTTACACCGTGAAAAGACGAAAAAACTTACTGACGTTTCGGATGCTAGTCATTCGTCGGAGTAAAAGAGACCACACTTTAAGTATAGGAAATCGCACGATCTCGAGTACAATTCGGAATTTATAGGTACTCGTGATGTTTTGAAAGTTTTCAAAATTGGACGAGCCTTTAGGCGAGTTCAATTTGAGAACTTTAAAAAAAAACATGAGTATCTATAAATTAAAAATTGTACGAAAAAATTGTGCGATTTTTTGTTTATAATACACTCAACAAAATTGAGCAACTTAATTGGGACTCTACAGAGTACAATTTGACATTTAATTGTACTCCTCTTGTCCAATTAGAATTGAGTAATTTTATTGAGTGTAAAGTAAATCATTAGCTGTTTAATAATCCACTTTTACCTTTAAATTTTACTGTTTGATACAAAAATACAGGAAATTGAAACTTGCTCTATTTCTAAAATTGTTACTAGATCGTCCAAAAATTCTTTAGTTGCACTGTTCATTTCTTGATACCCATCATTTTATTTCCCATTCATTCATTCATTCATTTCCCATTAAATTTGCTTTAACTGTCTTCGATACTTACTTATCGTAAGATTCCTCTTGGACGAAATTCTTATGGCGCCTCCACCGCACCCCTGAATTCCAGCACTACTCTTAGTCGAAGTTCCTTTTAAAAAAGAGAAAAAAAGTGAACTAGACCGACGTTTCGGACGTTAGTCTTTTGGCGCAAAAAAGGGTAAGTAGTGCACAGAACTTTTTCATACGGTGTGTCTAGTAACTGCTACTAGTCATTCTCAAAAATATAATTTATCAAGATGCAATGTACAGTTCTATACAGGGGGGCTTACCATTTCAACCAATCCATCCGGTTGGAAATTCGTTTCCTAGCGATAATGGTTAACCTTTTCTTCCAAGAAATGGTACACGCGTCTACCGGAAGAATCGTAAAGAGCGGAAAACGTAGATTGCGTCAATCGGAAGACCGAGTTTTCTGGATAAATGGTAAGCATCCCTGCTGTGTCAGGGCGTTGCAGGTACCCCAAAGTAAGGGATTGGGTGCATAAAAAAACAATCAGTCGGTTGGTTAGCACTATAGCAGGGCTGTAAAGATATGAGGAATCCCTGTTGTTACGTATTATGCGTAATTATTGTTCCTCGCGATCTGCATTAGTAATAAACGAGGTACTACTTCTAGCTCTGTCTCAGCGTAATTACAAAAAAAGGAAGATTGGGTTACCTGTGCTTCCCCCTGTTAATAAGAAAGGCTTGATTCCATAGGTGTAGCCGTATATCTTGCCGTTATTGTCTTCGAAGAACAGACCTCCTCTACCTCCGTGACCACCTCCAGCATTTGTGTTAGGTCGGCCTCGGCCAGGTCCTGTCCCTATGATAAGGGGAACAGAGAGTGAGACAGCATACAGACAAACAGACAGTCAATCAGTCAGACAGAATGACAAACGGGGAGTCAGGCATACAGACATTCAGACAGACAGACAAACAGGCAATCTACAGGCAGTCAGACAAACAGGCAATCTACAGGCAGTCAGACAAACAGGCAATCTACAGGCAGTCAGACAAACAGGCAGTCTACAGGCAGTCAGACAAACAGGCAGCCAGACAGACAAAGAAACAGTTAGACAAACGGGTAGTCAGTCAGACAGGCAGGCAGTCAGACAGACAGACAGACAGTCAGACAGACAGACAACAGGCAGTCAGACAGACAGACAGACAGACAAACAGGCAGTCACACGGTGGTATGGAAATAGTCTACTAGTGTCGATAGCCAGGTCAACAGTCATTTCTAATCATTGCTATGTACCTGTTGTTGCTAGTGACGGCTCCTTGACACAATAACCTCCCAGATATCGGCTCTTCCCTGCAACCATTCCGCTGTCAATCACAAGATCCACACCGATATAGATCCCCTGTTTACTGTTGATCGATAGGGCGTGGTCGCCGGTCAAGGTCACATTAGCTGAGCCGTTGAAGATGATTGGTGGTGTGAAATTGAATGAACAGGTGCTGATATCGTTGCTGGTGTCATTATAGATGGATCCAAACTGAGAGTAAGCCATGCTGTAGTTACTGACCGTACGATGTACCCAGATACACAGGGTCGTATTGATCAACAAGTTTCCTTCCTGGATGAACTGCACTTGGTAAGATTCCGAAGCTGAGACTGTCAACCATTCAAATAAGAACCAAAACTTCAATCACTACTCGTATACAACTGTTTACAGTGCCTCTAGAAACGTATAAGGGGGTTTAAACACGTGACACTATAACCAATCACCGCAATATTCAGATAAACAAATTTGTACTTTTCATATTTTCTACCCCCTCATGAGTATCTTTTGCTTCTCAATAGCAAGCTCAAAATCATACAATCTGTCGTCGCGACAATATAGGGTTTTGGTGGACGTAAGGCAGAATGTTTTTTTTTTACTTTGTCAAAAACACGTGTCTACACAATGGAATGTCATGGAAACGCCTTGATTATCGTCCACCAAAACCTACTTCGTCACGACGACGATTCGGTTCGTGGTATTGGGAAAGCCTTTAAAACTCTAAATTTGTAGGTTGTGGGGTAGAAGGTTAAAAGAGCTTCTTACCCATAACATTAACAAGTCCATTACGAACTCCAGTGACGTGAAACTTCGTCTCGCATAAACCCTCTATATCCATATCACTCTTGATCTGGACGATACCACCGCTGGCCAGGTTGCTGTCTTTTGGTGAGGATCTGGCTGAGAAGGACGCGGAGTCTTTCAGGTGCACCTAGATCAGGAAACAATAAGACATTACTAAAAAGCATCTCAGTCTGCATCTTAGTTTTTCTCCAGATTCTTCGGTTTTCCTCCGTCCACAAAATATCAACTTCTGAATGGAGGCTTTGCACCATCACGTAATGGCAGCCATAACAGGAGGCACAACAATAGAGTGTTTTCCCCTTAGAAACTGATTCTTTCTTTCTCATGTAAATCAGATTAAACCAGATTCAATTGTTCCTGCCTCTTGTCATGGCTGCCATCACTCTCCTTCTATAAACCATTCATTAATTTATAAATGATAGATATGCAAGAATATATTGGATGTTAAGCTTGTTACCTTCTTCCCTATCAATCGTATCAAGCCTCCTGTTGCTCCAGCTTCATTGTGATCAGAGTATCCATCCACTTTGATTCCACTTCCTGGATCAAAGACACGTTAGTATTAATGCGGAATTCCAGAACCAGCGAGGAATATATTTAATATAGGTAATTTAATATAAAGAAATCCTCCTGCATTTTCTTATTTGGTGATGGATCTAAAGTGATTGGATCCAGAAAAGGTATGGCCATTCACGGAGATTTTGGTCCTCGTTACCTCTATCTCTACAGTTTGCAGCAAATAATATTTACAGGTATGTTGGCACATGAGTAGTGTGTTCCATTTGAATACTGTGCGTGCAACCACATGAGTCAAAATCCTTTGAGATATTAATAACAATGAAACCATGTATATGTAAATAGGAGGAGGAAGAAAAAAAAAATGTATATATTTATAAAATATTAGAGATTTAACGCGCGCGCTGATTGGCTGGCTACCGTGTTTATATCAGAGGACAGAGACACGGTCGCGCAAAATCATTCGAAAGAATTTTACCACCGCCATGTTGATTGATCTAGCTATGGAAGTTAATGAGAAATGCTTTGTTATCGTCAACTAAAATAGCGGCTATGATGCAACATGCGCATGCTCTATACCGACATTTCAAAATTGAATTTTAAGATTTGGAATGCGATGTCTTCACAGTTGGGTACAAATCGATAATTACCAATTACAATGGTTCCTGCCTTGGCTACAAGTTCAATGGCGCCTCCTCCCTCAGCATTGACTTGAGTATTAGCAGCTGCAAATACATCAGTAGAAAACCAATGTTAATACACATTACTAGGATAGAGAATTTAAGAACCTTGTTAATGGCAAACGTGAAACATCAGTTGTCGAACAAAAAGATATTCAGAATTAATGAAAAAGAGAAATAAAAGAATACTAGTCTTTGGTGAACAAATTTGTAAAAGGAAATTTGAAACGCAAGTAAAGGATGGAAACATGATCGTGTCTGCCGTTTGTGGGAAGGAAAGACATGGTGCATGAATGCGATAGTCTTAAAACGTGAGTGAATGGACCAAATCCACTTGGGCGTAGTGTTTTGCCTATTTCAGACCACGTGTCACTCTCTTGAGAATAAGATACTTTGTTTGAGTTGTATCCATATTTATGCATCTTCTCATGTTTAACCATTGAACAAAAAAATGATACTCTAGGGTGGAGCAAGGGTTGTTGGGGCATGTTTGATACCAAAATGCCAAGAAATCATGAGAAATAATGTCATTTCTACTGACCTACGTTTCCAGTGCAAACGCTTCCACCGAGTAAAGTTTCGAAGTCATTCGCGAAGAGATTGATTGCGTTACATCTTGTCACGTTACCAGGACCTGCAGACAAGAACGTGACATAATGAATGTTAATGAAGTTCAACAGTTAGCCATTCGGAGGTTTAGTAAAAAAACTGGGTCGTGTTGGCACTGCAGAGTATTCTGGGGCTGTTTTCAAGATGGCGTCTACTCCGCACCCGAAAACAGTAAAAATCTCGTAAAGGCTAATAAAATCTCAAAATCATACTTAAAGGAAAATCATGAACTGGCTCTAAACACCAGGGCCCGGTTGTACGAAGGGTGGATAGCGCTATTCAAATCCAGTGGATAAGTCGATGCTGTTATCCAATAAATTTATCCACTGGATAAGATTTATCCGTCGGATAGCGCTATCCACCCTTCGTACAACTGGGCCCTGACGATATGAGATATTGCACTATTGAAATAAAGTGCTAACATTACACATGCTCAGTATATCTAGTTGAAGAAGCGTGTGAGGTCGGCAGATATCTATTTTCATTTGACTATTGCGGTTCTTTTAATGTGTGATATATTGAGCTATTATCCCCTGAGGGGCCACATCTGGTAACCTAGACATATGTCTCTCGGAAAATATGGTCAAGACGATTATTTTTACATTCAAATTTTTTTGTCACTCCTTTTTCGTGTTCTCGTAGGAAAATCATTGCTATCTTCTTTTTTTTATTTCCCATTCAGTATTATTTCCTTTTCAGTTATCAGGCTGAGTTAGCAGCGCAACAGAATGGTTTTGCGGTTTAAGTGCAGGAACAATGCAAGAATTTTTGCATTTACCAAACCATAAATTTCTATTGTTGTGCACAACGACATGGTGGCCGCGAAACCAATATAACGGTGTCAACCGACAAATACGCTCGCTACATCGCTTACAATCTATAAATTGAACGTCTCCTACATAGAATCCCGCAGACGAATAGAGTAAATTAGTACAGATTTCGGATTTTGTTATCCATGGAGTTCAAATAAAAGTTTTTTCATTAACGCCCTTTTCTATAAAAATTTCATATCGTCTATAAACCCAAACTCAATATTTTCAGTCTTGATTCTACAAGAAGTGAATAGTTGAGCGGTTAAACATTTTTGTTTGATTTGAGTGATGCACTTGAGAGATTCAAGGTTTATACTTCTAATATCGTAATGAGTAAGATGTCATAGGAGGTATTTGAGTTTATTTGTCATCATTCGTAAATTGAAACAATGATTACTATGAAAAAAATTGCAATAAACTTTCTATAAACCCTGAGTAAGACAATGTTGTTTTATACAGGATATTTTACTGCCCCAGAAAAATTTCGTAAATCACTCATTGCATATTGAATTATGACCCTTGATCTCCAAGATGCATCTCTCAAACCATATTTAAAATATTTTACCATTCAAATATTCACTTCATGTAGAATCAATGCTGAAAATATTGACTTAGGCGTCATAGGTGTATTTCAATAATGAATGTTTGCGGATCATCTTGAAAGGCCTGAAGGCAGTAAAAGACGCTAACTGGGCAAAGGTCTTTTGTAGCGTTCTGCTGTGAAGTCCATTTCTACCCATGACGCTTATTCAACTATGAATGACCTATAGCTTTTACTAAAATAAGAAAATGGGCCTCGGAGGGGAGCGGAGGAATTTGTAGAAACCCTTTCTGCAAGGGGATACCCGGGAGGGGGGAGGTGTACACCATCCCCCACCGGTGACACGTTTACCTTTAGTTTTTACCAGAAATAAGACTAAGGGGTAAGGGATACCCGGGAGGAGGTAGGGTGATAGTATTTACTAACAATGAATTGGTAAAAACGCAGGGGTTGTTTGGGGATGTGACTACCTCCTTGACCCCAAAACAGATGTTAACGATGAATTTATGTGTAATGATCTTCGAAGGAATAAAGGTGGAAATCTGCTCTTGACGAGTGCACAAGGTTGAAAACTCCTCCCTATCTCTCGCACTGAATTACTAACTCTGTCCTTGTGATTTCGATACACGGCAGTTAATGTTTCAGCAAATACCTGTCATTCACTCAATGTAAAGTGCCTTCGATTATATCCACATAGAAAGGGCGCTATACAAATCATACTAAATCATCATCATCAAATATTCACAGCTGGCATTCCAAAGCATTACAGCATTACAGCTGGCATTACATCGGTATTCCACTAGGGTAGAATTACTAACGATGTATTATGAAATTCCGTTAACCATTAAGATGTTTAACCTGTTGACCGAACACGAGTAGGAAAGAAACGCATGATGACGTCAAACGAGTTTAGGATAGCTACATTGAGATAGAGAAAGTCGAACATGTATACATGTACTTCATCATGATTAAACTCTGGTTTACTACTGATTTTATGCGCCTTCTATGTAGGCTATTCATTATAAGAATTTTGTTTACCCAATTATTTTCAAATTGGACAAGATTTCCGACAGATGACAGATAGCTATTTGACATTTTATCTTTATCGTTGGTGTTTGTGGATATTTTGGCAGAACTGAGGCAGGTTTTGTGTGAACGAGCCTGCAATCGATAATGCAGCGGTATTTCTATGAATTCGAGATTCTGCTCACATAGACAGACAGTTTCTGACTGTTGGGAAAACGTTCTCTCTGCTCATAGTTAATGCCCGGGAGTTAATGGAGCGCCATTAACTATGCTCTGCCGAGAATGAATGTGATAGGTGGACGTACGGTGACGTAATTTGTTATGGTCAATTGTTATTTCAATTGCCAACCAGAAATCTATTGGACAATCCCATAAAGCAAAGTAAAAAAACCTATTGTAAAAATGGTTGGTACATTAACATCACAATGACAATGTCTATAAACATTATGTTCGTTGTCCTTACAGTGCTTCTCAATAGACCTCTTCGGCTCTGACGTAATGTTTTCCCATTTCAGACCACGTCATTCCTTAGAGTATCATTTCTTTGTTGAAGGTTTGCGCTCGGTTGCACATGAGAAGACACATGAATATGGATACAGTTCAAACAAAGAATCTTATCCTCAAGGGAATGACACGTGGTCTGAAATGGGAAAACATTACCCCAAGCCGAAGAGGTCTATAGCATGCGCAGAATCGTACAATTTGTCACCACTACAAAGGTGGTTTCTATGGCCGTCAATCAAGGCGTTTCCACAACATTTCAAAGACACGTGCCCTGAAAAAATTTGACAATGTCATGCAAACACTTTGATTTACATCCACCAAAATCATTTTTGTCGCGTTGGAACATTGTACGATTCTGTGCACGCGTAGTGATCTTGAGAGGCACTGCAAAGTGATTATTACTAAGGTTTGAGGTTTCTACCGAAAAAGTTTCCTCGGGCATTAAATGAACTGTTGAATCAGACTTCCAGTTAACTCGTGACCGCATGATTAATGAGCTTGTCACGACGTTTAACTAGTAAATTAATTGGCATGTCAACGTCATTTTCAGGTTATGCTAAAGCTGAAAAAAGGTACTCAATACGTCATTGGAGATGGATAAGTTTCCTTAAGGCAGTCGATTTTTGGAAGAATGGGTAGATAGGTGGATGGATGGAGGAATGGATGGATACCACCCTCCCCTGCCAATCCTCCCATACCCAAGTCCCGTCGAATCCATCTACGGTTACTCACCAACATTCATTCCATTCAGACTCTTCATGACAAAGGCACCCAGCGATCTCGGTCCAGGCTTCCCAGTCCCACTCAAGTCAAACGTGGTCATAAGCTCAATGTTCCCTCTCTCGCTGGCAATCTTCAACGCGTTCGTTCCAAAGATTAAGACACGAGCTCCACTTCCAATGTGAAGGGATGATTTAAAGGTGAAGGAGCAGACGATATAGGTGACTTTCATCTGGTTGTTTGGTGTACGGTACGTGCGATGGTCGAGTACTCCCTGGTGGACGAGGATAGACAGCCATTTCATGCTGCAGTCTGAGGTGTTGATATTGAGTATACCGTCGTTGAAAAACACTGAAATAAAAACCAAACAGATAATAGATCATTTAACAGTTGAACCTGAGGTTGACATCTATGAAGCGGATTTTAGTCCATTCAACGAATCATTGAATGACTAGAAGCGATTGAGTGGAATAAAAACCAAACAGAAAATAGATCATTAAACAGTTGAACCTGAGGTTGACATCTATGAAGCGGATTTTAGTCCATCTGACCAATCATTGAATGACGAGAAGCGATCGAGTGGAGTAAAAGCGCGCCAACATATCTCTAATACACCGTTGTCATAACAATTAGTAGTTAATAGTTTGAGATGATATTTCATTATTCTAATGAATATTATGGCCAGCGATTGTAAAATTATTACAGCTAACTGACACGGACATTTGGCCGAAAAATTAGTACTTAACTGACGATTGGGTATACCCCAATTGTGCTGCGAAGACGTTTTGTTTATTGAATTGAATTTTGCAAACCAAATATTCTGTAACAGTACAAAAACATGGAGTACGAAAAGTGAAGTACAATATTGAAGAGTATAAATTGAAGTTATATAAATCATGTTAGTTTAGTTTAAAAACATTTTGGATGACATCAAAATTCTCTTAACGTTAACCGACTTCTCACAAGGAGTCGATTTGTAGTTTACCATTGCAGGGATCAACCTTTTTTCAAGTAGCAGTAATTAATATCTTACGTAATTCAAGAACATTTAAAAAAGGGTTGGCATTAAATAATTTAAAAACGTGTAAATTTATCAAATGTCTCAAGGACATAAAAATCTAGGAGTCTTCTCGCTTTCAATTCTATTATCAAACCAAGAAGAAAAGCCGGCAGGAAAAATGTAAAAAAGCAATGAATAATTTTACTACGGAATTTCGTCGACCCTCGACCCCATATCAGATGAGAGACTGAATTTTAGTGAAAAAATATTTAAGTTTTAATGGCTTGGTAAATAATGTTCCTAGGTCAAGAATAAACTGTCTAACTCATTGACAAGACCCAGTCAATTTACCGCGCCTCACATCAAAGTCACGAAAAGCCTTTTAAATGTTGAGTTTAATTAAATAGATATTTCCTGAAAACCAATAAATTCGATAGGAATATTTTATGCCAGCGTAAACTGAGACACGAGAAACATAAACTGGGATTTGATTGCAACTGCATGCTAATCGACGGCAAACCACTTTTGTGTGTGTGTTGACACTAGAAATTGCTTCAGGAAGCTTGGATAAAAGCTTCAATCGTTTGTGGGCAAGATGCATGACACACTCGAAAACTGCGGGGCGACTGACTCTGATTAAACGCTAATTCACACACAACGATTTCTGCGTTTCTTCAATTTACTCATTCCTTACTCTGCTAACCACATTTTCGATGACTGGCCCAGAGTGCTTTTCTGATAAGAACATAATAAAAGAAAGATGTTAAGAAGCTGAGATAAAATTCAAGACACGAAGATTACAAGACCTTTAGCTTGGAAACAGCTTGCAAAAGATTAAAGATGTTAAGAAAATTTCGCGTAGGAATCGTATCACAACCTAAAAAATTTCGAAAAATTTAATGACAGACTTAAAATAAAATCCATAAAAACTATCGAATGGATTGTTGTTTCTTTGTGAGCAATAGTTGTTGTCTCCTGCAATTGAAAACATTTTGGAAAAATTCTATGACTTGACCAGAGGGATGCGCTTCACAGTCGGAGTCGCTAATCCGTAAGCAATTTTCGTACAGGGATACATCTTTTGGTTTTAAAGTTGTGAGAAAAACATTTGATTTCTCTCTTCAAAAGCATTTTTATAAACTAATTGGGAAAATGGAGCTAAAAACAAAATCGAGTCTTAATACGTCTTTTTATAACAACGCGAATAGAAAAATCAAAAACTAGTTGTGAGAATGACTGACCAGAACGTCGGCTGTTCTTTTGGATAACTTACGGCTCATCTCCGAAGTCTTCATAGTTGTGACCAATCCCAGGTCACTTAAAATCACCAAAATAAGCACATAAACTTGACGCGTTGAAATCTCCATTGAAGTGACTCTGGACCAAGATGAACTGTACTTTACATCAACGATTTGATTCCCCAGGAATTTACTCGGATTTATGTTATCTTAAGTGCGTATTCTTGAGCTGAGAAAGGTCAAAATGGACTCCGAAGAATTCAGGAAGAGATTTGTTCTCCTTTCATGGTGTCGCGCACTTTCGTCGAGTTTTGACTTAGGAAATCAGCTCAGCTCAATCATAAATTGAAGATTGAGTATTGAGGTCGAGAAACGTCGTCTTCAGATGCACTAAATTACACCGATGGTATACGATATCGTTTATGATATCAAGAAATAGTTTTACGACGGGGCGTCGCGCTTCTCTCGCCCGCAGCTACAAACCACGAGATATTTTGATTCATTGCGGTAAAAATGCCGTCACTTGGTTATCAAGTCAATCAATGCCTTCGTTCTTACTGTGGACACAGAGTGTACTTTTGTCAGATGTCTGTAAATGTGAACTAGGGATAAAAAGATTGGGATCAAAAACCATCGACTCGTGATCTGTGACGAGATGGGCCTCTGATATTAAGTGGATATATTGCATGTCCTTGACAGATGGCCTATTAACTGCCATGTTTTCTCGACCAGCTTTAATGAAATATAGAACGAGCTGAAAGCTGTTTGATTTAATGAGTGAAGTCTTGTTAAGTGGCTGGATGGAGAGGGAATGACAACGGGTTTATCAAAAACAGCTTAATTGGTAATGATGTGTAATGCGCTAAGGACTTGAAGAAATATTTAAAGAACAAGTGACCTGACGGATTATTGCAGACAACGAATCGACAATAAATTAGTTTACCGTCTGTATGAAGGACTTTAGATAAACAGATTTGATTTGTGATAACATTAATACACATACCAGATTTAAATGTACATCCTAAGGTAATACCCGCTTAATAGAGGGTGTGCACTTTATACAGGGTGTGCACTTTATCCAGGGTGTCCGCTTTGTAGAGGGTGTCCAAATTATACAGGGTGCCTGCTCAATAAAGGTTGTCTGCTTTATACAGGGTCTCCAGTTTTTAGAGGGTGTCCAATTTATACAGAGTGCCTGCTTAATAAAGATTGTTTACCTTATACAGGGTGTCCAGTTTTTAGAGAGTGGCCAATTTACACAGAGTACCCGGTCTGTGGACGGTGTCCGCTTTGTTCAGGGCGTTCAATTTATACAGGGCGTCCGCTTAATGTAGGTCGTCTACTTTCTATAAGATGTCCACCTTTTACAGGGTGTCCGCTTATAGAGATGTTTGTTAGTAATAGGGTATTCGCTTATTGCATGTCGTCTGCTTGATACAGGTTTAGAGATGATAATCTCATTGCATAGTTCCCACCCTCCCTCTCTAAAATTAGCCTCTCCGAAGTTGTGGGGAAAACTGGTAATAGGTAGACGCGCGCTGCATCATGGGGCTTTTTAGGGTCCGCCATTTGTCTTTTTCGTGCTACAGGTTTTCATTTTCAAATTGAGTCACATTTACTTTGGTTTTCGGTCTGTATTTCATGAATTTATAACATAACTAAGATATAACGCGCGCTCTGATTGGCTCTGCACCTATGAAGAAAAAAATGTATGGAGCACGCTGATGACGTCAAATTGGTGAAAATCTTTAGAGAATCGGTTATTTGATTAGATAGAAATAACCACTTTTTATCATGTAAAGTTGTTCTTTATGTTAAAAGAGCAATGGTCAGTTTTTCTAGCAGTGCGTAAATCTATTTATGGTGCACGCAGATAGCTGGGAGAGCACTCTGGTAGCTAGTGTTGCACTCGGCTTGGCCTCGAGCAACTCTTACGCTACCATCGTGCTCTCCCAACTATACGCGTGCACCATAAATAGATTTACGCACGCTAAGCACTGACCATTGCTTAATTAATTGCTTAGCTTGCCGACATATTAAAAAAAAAGTGTTTCCATGATTCAGTCTCATGATACAGCGCGTGTTGTACTTGTTACCAGTTTTTCCGCAGAACCTCGTAAATGCCAATAATGAGCTTACCTCCTTGAAAGACCACGCCCGCTTCTCCATTATCAATGCCTTTGCCTCCATGCACATGCAACTGTTTTATGGTATTGTTATCAAAAGTAGAAAAGACCTGAATAACGCCACCTCCCCCGCCATCACCACAGTAGTGTTTGGAAGTACTAAAGCCACTGTTGCCACCTTTGGCAGATAGGAGACTGTCATTTGTGAAGACAACCTGAAGATAAAAAAGTAATACTCGGTTTCGAGTTTTCTGTTGCTCAGGGCTAGTCTCCATGGACCATTTTCGAATTACTCATATACAGCTGTGTTCCTTGATCACTGACTCGTTTATACAGAGATAATCTCAGTCATTTCAGTGTCCAAATATTCACAAATACCAGCGGTAAAGTAAAAAACGCACAAATTCAACAATACCAACACTTTCCACGGACTTTCACAGAGAATTTGAAGCTGGAATATTTTGTGTTGAATTTGTGTTTTGTATTCAAGTGCCCCAGTAAAGGTTTGTAGAATGGACACTTCTCAAACGTATCGTGGATGGATGCGAGCTTATGTGGAAACACAAAAGAAATCCCACTTTTTCTCGATGGCATTTGTAGAATTTCTTTTGTATTTTCATGTTAGCCTCGCATTCAAGATAATCTTGAGAAGGGTGTATTTTTAAGTGTTTGTATTGTTGAAGTTGTGAATATTTAACTTTACAGTTAACTTTACTCTACCTCTACCGTATTTGTGAATATTCTGAACCTGAGACTATCCCTGAGTAGATGAGTCTGTAATCAAGGAACACAGCGGTACGAAAAACTTTATATTGCCATATATTTCATTATGACGTCACATAAAAACAGGATTTTGTTTTTACGCTAGGAATCATGGTCGTGGGGGGGGGGGGGGGGGGGGGTGCAAAACAGCAACAACACAAAAAAAAAAACTTAAAAAAGAACTTAAGGAAAAGACAATAGTAGTCACCAAATACCTTATACACTCAATTGAAGAATCGTTGTCGGGTTCAGAAACAAAGAACATAAAAGCTGAGACCGAAATGGCACATGGGAAATGACATAATTATATTATAATTTATTCATTTGTGCCATCCATGCAGTCGGTCTAGAATGCCAAACATGTATTAAAAACAGTGGATGATGCCACGGGTCGCCGGTCACAGCATGCATCTAATTAACGTACTTCCCATGTGCCATTTCGGTCTCAGCTTCTATGTTCTATGTTTCTGAACCCGATAACGATTCTTCAATTGAGTGTATATAGACCCCTTGCATAAGACGTCAAAGCAGCTCAATGTACTGAGAATTGAAAACCTATTGTTTTGCCCTCCTAATTGAGCTGCATTCCGACGTGCTGCAAGGGGTCTATTTTAGGATAAATATCTGCTTATAAAACCAGACATATCAGAGCTACCAACTGAACGGTGAACGCTGGGCGCAAAGCATGATTGGACGAAATGACCGGCCCTTAGCATTCTTGGAGCTTTAAAAAACGAAGCTCAGCAACGTCCCCTGTGATTGGTTAGGTTTAGGGGCGGTGTTGGGGAAAGGTCATTGTTTTCTATTGTTCTACACATGTGTGCCCTCCAATAGGATCACATCTTGCAAATTCGTGAAGGACGACCCGCATCTTTCATCAATCTGTCCCCCTTAAAAACAAACTGTGATGTCATAGAAAAATAGGGCAATTCAAACAAACGAATAAGTTGCCTTTTAAAATCCTGGATACACGTAACAGAAAATCTTACCGTGTTTGCTTTGAGCCGAATGAGTCCCCCTGAACTTCCACCAGCACAATGCTCCTCCGATGTATTTTTAGAACTGAATCCATTGGCGCTGATAGAAGCATCTAAGCAACAAGAGATGACACTTACGTTAGTGTAAGTGTCGTTACCCAAAGCTTAGGGGAGAAAGGTTTTAGGTGACTTATATACGCTTTGCGTGACAACACTAACAGCGACTGCAAAGGAGAAAGATTAGTGGGCTTCTTGTGATCTATATTTATTTGATTTTAAGATGTTTCTTAAGCTAAAATGTACACAAAACTTCTTTACATGGAAGTCGTTTTGAATATGATCAGTAAAATATAAATATATAATCCTAAAAACTAAGTTGAAAAATTTTAGAAACAAAGAAATGATTTAAATAACAAAGAGAAAAATCCTACTGAGCACTGGAAGAGAGAGGGAGGATGAAGTAGGGTGAATATAAAGGGAAGCTTAAGGGACCTGTCATTATAGCGCAGCGCACTGATTCTAAAAATAGCTTAAATATTCGGACAAACATTGCATTTTGTTTAACCGCTACGAGGATTATGCGAACCGATTTTATTATTTTTACTTAAAGTTACAATAATAACCCATGTAAACTAAGATCAACTGCGATCGGCTGTGAAAATTATCTGCTGAAAGTAAACTTGTAAGTTTGTTTGTCTGAATGTCGCCTTTGTCTTCGTTTTTATGACGTCACGGTTGCGCTGCGCTATTCAGAGCCTAGCGGAGTCGAATCATTTTGCGCAACATCATCATTAATATTAACTGACCCCCCCCCCCCTCGAAAAGAACTATATTCTTTATGATCCCCCCTTACTAAAGGATGCTAGTGATCCCAGCTTTGTTGCCTGATTTCCCCTACAGTTCTTTAAAGAGAATGTAATCCCTCTTATTCCCCCTTCCCCCCACCCCTGGCGATAAATAATGACCGGAAAACGATAGCAACAGCTAGATTACTTAACCTACCAATTTTTAATGTTCCATTCTCCGCAATTATTTCGATGGCTCCTCCACCAGAACCGGCCTTGCTTTCGAAGAGAACCGTACCTTAAAGCGACGCGGAAAAAGAAAGATTGCAGTAAGCAGGGGAAACACAGAGCACTAAACAATAAAACTAGTTGGCTTATTACGTTTTGTGGAGGAGGATAACCGGAGAACCCCGACTGGAGAACCCCGGGCGGAGAACTCGGAGAAAATCCTCGAATCAAGAAAGAATTGTAACAAGCTCTAGTCACATTATTGTCGTACCCAAAGCCTTCTCAGCTTTCTAACGAAAAATCTCTGGTAACGCACAACACGACCGTTAATATGATTGGTTTAATTCTTTTGCATAATCATCTGTTTCCGGTTCGCTGATTTTACAGTCAACGGTTGAAATTTGACTACTTTACCGTACACATTAGAGGGTCTCGCTAAATTGCTTATTTTTCGGAATGTTAATCACAGACAAATAAACCGTTCCATAAACAATGTATAAAGAAGCTTAACTGTTTTTCTTTTGAAAAAAAAAAGACGCTTTGAATTTATACCGGAAGTCAGAATATTCTGACGAGATAGAATTTTTTTGTGTGTTACCAGAGCCTTCTATTTTTTGGTGAGAAGGGTCTGGGTACGAGAATGTAGTTACATGTGATGTGATGCCGAGTCTGGGAACCGAACCTGAGAACCCAAAGATGAGTGGCGTGTGTACTACCTCTACACTATCCTTAACTTCTCCAGAAACATGTCTAATACATCTATGCTTATATACAGCTATTTCAAAAAAAGGTTGGTGAAGATTTTGTTGCATGTTGCCTTTGGATATAATAGATTTCAAGCTTAGTAATCAACATGCTAGATAAGGCATGCAACGTACAATGAAAAACTTCACCAACGTTTTTTTGAAATAGAAGTATTAGTCACCTAAGAGAGTGGTGGTGCTATTGTTTTTGTTGAAATAGAAGTATTAGTCACCTATGAGAGTGGTGGTGCTATTGTTTTTGTTGAAATAGAAGTATTAGTCACCTATAAGAGTGGTGGTGCTATTGCTTTTGTTGACTTGATGTATAATGTGCATGTTCGAGGGTTGGGAAGTAAAGAGAATGACCACAAAACAGACGCGCTCTACTCACTTGTGCTTCCACCCAGTAGATAATTAACATCATGATAGTCCCAGCTGTAGTACCGTGATGTATTAAAGTCTTGGTAGTATCCTCCACCTCTACCACCATGGCCACCACCATGGTAGCTGTACGCTGCACCAGGTCCCGCTCCTTTAAGATAGTCATTAACATGATTATAAAGAGAACAGGTCCATAGTAATGAATTGGTCGTATCAGAGAGGTTGCGTGGAGAAGATGGTCGTAATAGAGAGGTGTCAATTATGTCACTGGACTAATTTAACGATACGGCGACTATCTTGGATCGCAAGGCATTATGGGATGTTCAGGGGGGAGCAAATAAAGCTTTGTTACAGAAATGATGTCGATTGATATTAACAGCTTACCGAAAGAAAATACAATAAAAGATGAATTGAGAGGACATATAGATGACAAGGACTCGGACAAGGACTTAAAACCGTAGGCCCCGTCTGTCTTCACTATATAACCCTGTATAAGGCGGACGTAAAAGATCCACTGAAGACGCTGGTGACGACCTTCTTCAGTGCTTCTTTGTTTTGTTTTGCCCCCTGGTAAGATGGCCGCCGTATCGTCAAAGTAGAGTCCATTACATGGTAGTACATATCCCTGTTCCATGTTCCTTAGCTTCACTTACCTAAGACGCAACAGGAATTACTTTTTCTTACAAATCCTCCTCGCAAGAACACACTCGTGTCATCATCCTTTACTTCTTGTCCACTCACGTCAAGGCTAGTTCTAATTGTTAAATCTCCTGTGGTACTTATTGACAACGAGTTGTTACCCGTAACTACAACCGTATTACCATTTTCAAAAATGTTTTTGTTAGACTCTGGTATGTTAAATACCGCAACTTCATGATCCCACGATTCTCCGTTTGGTCCCTTGAATGTTTTGTTCTGTATGTTTCCACTTATTAATACACTGCTTGTATTGGATATTGTCGGCGGATTGTTTGTGTTGATTGTATAAGTTGTACAAAAAGCTGAGAGGTAAAGAAGAAAATATTTCAATAATTCAGTAAGTTGAATTTATATCGGATTTGGGCATTATATGTATATTTGGGAGATTTGGGCAAGAGAGAGTGGAGAGAAAAGGATGAAGGACGAGGGGAAGGAGAAGGAGAAGGAGAAGGAGAAAGAGAAAAACTAAAAAAGGAAGGGGAAGAAAAAGAAGCAAAGAAAATAAAAATAAAATAAAATAAATAGATAAATAAATGAATAAATAAATAAATAAATAAATAAAATACAAGCGCATATCGTTTCAGACTTCAACGGAAAAGACTTTCATACATTTAATCCCATATGTTTTCATCCATAAAGCAGAAAGTTGCTCAAATCATATTAACATCCTGTCAGTGTAAAGAGAAGCGGATCATCTTTAGGCAATCGACGGGAACTAACTTCTATTTACTTTGGGTATTTGATTTAATACATAAAATTCATTAAGAAGACCAACCACTGGATTTTTAGGATAAACAGTGAAAACGAGCCTTGACATTGCGTTACCATAACAACACTGATAACAATAGAATCAATTAAAATAGATCATCCGAAAGTCACTTGATCCTATTTTTAGTATTTTCAACATTTAAGTGTCCTCTTTGGCGGCTAGTTTTGATCCCTAACGACGGAAATCGTTGGTAAATTATCAAAATAGTGGTTAACAAAAGATGTTTAGTTTTACAACCTTCCTGAAAAACATATTTATTTATTATTGATATTCTTTATTATTTTTAATCAAATAATGCTGAACGAAATAAATGGCTTTGTTTAGTAAAACTGGGTTAAATATTTCCAATTAAACAAACGGAAGCGTTTTCATTTAGATTTTATTTAATTAGAAGTGGGGTGTTAATGCAGAAAGGATGCATTTGTATTGTCATTTAGGACAAATGAAAACTAATAAAGAAAATCGAGGAAAATTAAAAATGAGGGAAAAAATAATTTTATCAAATTTCAAGACAAATAAGGAAAAGAATGCAAAAATCAAAATCTTTTGTTGCTAAATATATAAATGTTGTAAATACGATTAATTACAAGGACTTAACGCAGAAAAGATCTAATTCAATTTCCATTTAAACACAAATAAAATAACTAATGAAGAAAAGCAGAGAAAAGTTAAGTTTCTCAAATGGTATTTCTTGTCGATGCCTAAGTTTTAAAAAAATCAATTTTCGGCAATATTCGTAAAAATTCAATACTTCCCATCGGAATAACAAGAAAAAACTTCAAGCAGTGATTATTAGACTCTTAAAGATTATTCCAGTAAAGTTTCGGCCGAGTTTGCGTCCAAGTATAGCACTTCATTAGGAAATGGAATATATTCTACTCGGTAAATGAAAACGTGAGAGGGTTGAAAGTTAAATTTGATGGAATTGATTGTGGAATACTCAGCAAACTGAAAAACGCAAATTCAAAAACAGCCCCACAATGCACTTCAATTCCAACTCGACTCACAGCTTATATGACAAAAGACCACAGCAAGACATATATCATTCTAAAAAAAAGCCAGTAATAAACAGTTATTATCAGATTAATTCTACCTTCCATGCTTGATTAATCTACATCAAAACAGTCGGAACCGTTGAAGTAAAACCTAAAAGAAATTCCGCTGAAGTTATGAGGATAATAACGATACTTAATCTGATTGTGTAATGAAATCCATTAAAATGACTGGGATGATGATGCCGCCCTTTACAATAAAGCATTTTTGCTATTAGGTCTTTAGAATAAAAAGCGTAAGCTATAGTTTTAATTACGATGTCTGGAAATAAAGTTCAAAGTAATATAGGTATTTTCCCGTCAGATTAATTAATTTATTAATTGATGGTTAACAGTATCTTTAACTGAAAATCAAAAGAGAACGTTAACATTTTTAGAGTTTTACTAGAGAATTTTCTAGAGTGGTTTTATTAAGTAAAGTCCAAGAAAAGAAAAGAAAAAAAAAAAAAAAAAAAAAGAAAAGAAAAAGAAAACTAATATCGGAACTTTTCTTATGAACGTATACGTACTGAAGATGGCTACGCATGGCTAGGCATACGTCGAGACACGTTTTTTAAAAATGTGGTTATGATTCTGGAAATAAAAGAAAAGAAAAGAAAGATAACTTTTACGCTAATTATTTATCCATCTTAGGAAACGTGCAACGAATCTTGTATTGACGTAGCTTGATAAATATATTTAATGAATGACTCATTATATTTGTCTTCTAGCATGACTCAGAGAAGATTTTTTAATCTTATCATGACTCTCAACTGGCTTCCCATTTCAACCACTGGCAAGCGTACGTTTTCTCGCGTTCTAATTGGTTAAAATCGACGTCCATTTGACTGTCACGTTAACGACTCTATACTTTTCCGACTCATAGGAAATCTCCTTTAATTATTAAAGATAAACTTATCAGCCACCTAACAAATTCAAGGATATCAGTTCAAAACACAGCTTTTATTCGACTTCCGCAAACGGTCAGTTATTTTCACTAATCTTATATTAACCCCTTATTTCCCTTTTTATATTAACTTACCAATATTAAGATATATATTATGGCACGTTTCATTGGTAATAAATAGTCACAAAGACGTCATATAACGTCAAAGAACTATTATTAGTTGATGGATTAAGGTTCTAATATTCATTGACGGCTATTCGGTTCTCTATTGAACACTAATATATGTTTTTCTATGAGTCTTTGGAGGTCAATATCGTTACAGCAACTCTAAATTTTAATTAGAAATTAAGGTTATATTACAGCTTGGTTTAAATGTTTGGGAAGGCAAGCTACTCCCTTGCTGAAAATTAATTTATTAGTTTTATCGCGTTCGGTAATATCGCTCAAGCCCTTCAGATAGAGAAAAAAATACTACTTAAGAGAATAACATGCGGAATGAGATAAATGCAACCTGCTGAGCATTCATGATTTTGTTAAATATTATCTCCATATCAATAATTATAATAATAATCATAAAATATTAATGATATATTAATGTGGGATTTGCAGGTTTCCAACAGATAGAGAAAGAAATACAAGACGGTCTAGACCACTTAAGGAAGTTCCTGTTAATGGACCATGATTTTTAATGAAATATTAATGATGAGTAATGTTAGCATACATCCAGACGCACTGCAAATATTATCTATCACTTTTCTATCATGTTTTTGAGGTTTCTATCGATGTGCCTCTCTCTCTCTTAAGGTTATGTGCCTCAACACATGCGTAAAAACGCCCTCTCTGACGCCAACTCCGTGTGAAATGTCTTCACTAGCACCTGTTACACAGAGCAATAATGACTCATGTAAGCATACATCCAGTCACCAGACGCACTGCAAATCTTATTTGTCACTTTTCTATCATGTTTTTGAGGTTTCTATCGATGTGCCTCTCTCTCTCTCAAGGTTACGTGGCTCAACACATGCGTAAATACGCCCTCTCTGACGCTAACTCCGTGTACAATGTCTTCACTAGCACCTGTTACACAGAGCAATAATGATTAATGTAAGCATACATGCAGTCACCAGACGCACTGCAAATCTTATTTGTCACTTTTCTATCATGTTTTTGAGGTTTCTATCGATGTGCCTCTCTCTCTCTCAAGGTTACGTGCTTCAACACATGCGTAAATATATCTAGCTTACGCCAACTCCGTGTACAATGTCTTCACTAGCACCTGTTACACAGAGCAATAATGATTAATGTAAGCATACATGCAGTCACCAGACGCACTGCAAATCTTATTTGTCACTTTTCTATCATGTTTTTGAGGTTTCTATCGATGTGCCTCTCTCTCTCTTAAGGTTACGTGCCTCAACACATGCGTAAATACGCCCTCTCTGACGCCAATTCCGTGTACAATGTCTTCACTAGCACCTGTTACACAGAGCAGCACTGAGTCTGCGTATGATACAATTAGTTCGTGGGTACGCGTAAACAAGGTCAAAGTTGACAGCTATAAGACCAAAGAGATAAGAGAAAACCTTTACGATATTTTGAGCCTATTAAACTAATAGCCAATATTTATGAAATATTAAGACTGCACTAATATAATAATAATAATAATAATAATAATAATAATCTATTAAATTTCTATAGCGCTATATACATTAACTCTATAGCGCTTAACAACTAGGGGGAAAAAATATACAAATAAAATTTCAGTATAAAAAAAACTAAGAAGGTAAAAAATTATAAACTGTATTAATAGCATATTCAATATAAAAAAACTATAATATGAAAAATTATAAACTAAAACTATTATATGAAAAATTATAAACTATATTAATAGCATATTATATAAAAAACGTTAAGTCCATTTGTAAAACTTAACATATGCAACAATCACTAAAGATTTAAGATTTAACAGAAATGTTTTTAAGAGTTTTTTTGATGATGATATTATCATATATATCGAGGATATTACATGATCGCGCTGAGATACAGATTTTATCTTCGAGTGTTGAGATGATATCTTACGAGTGCCTAGGGCAGTGAACGAGTAGGTAGGTATAAATAACATTCTGCCGTATACGCGTGATCTAAGAAATGACCTATCTAGTCATTATACGTCCTTATGTCATATTAATTGCATGATTATCAAGTTCTGAATGATTTATTGTTTGCGTCGCTTCATGTGCTGGAAGCAATATAGTATGAATAGAAAAAACACCTAAAATCATTAAAAACACCAATGCGAAGCTAAGAATAGAATCCTTGTGAAAACCGCAAGAAACTTGGCGCAATTAACGCACGTCTTGTTTCCAAAAAAAATATTGTCACAAGTTTTAGTAGTGGAGAAAGTATTTCGGAGAAAGTTCTAAGTAAAAAGTATACTTTGTTTAGAATGCCATTCTTTTCTCTTTTCATTTCATTTTTTTATTATTTTTTTGAAAAAGGTTTTCCTTTTCGTTTCTCTTTCCTAATTTACCGACCCTTCTATTTTATTTCTTCTCCTACCTTTTTTCTTACTTTTTATCCTATATTCTTATAATTTCTTCCTCATTTTTTTCTTTTTCTAATCTTTCCTAATTTACCGACCCTTCTATTTTATTTCTTCTCCTACCTTTTTTCTTACTTTTTATCCTATATTCTTATAATTTCTTCCTCATTTTTTTCTTTTTCTAACCTTTCCTAATTTACCGACCCTTCTATTTTGTTGTTTCTCCTAATGTTTTTCTTGCTTTTTATCCTATATTCTTATAATTTCTTCCTCATTTTTTTCTTTTTCTAATCTTTCCTAATTTACCGACCCTTCTATTTTGTTGTTTCTCCTAATGTTTTTCTTACTTTTTATCCTATATTCTTATAATTTCTTCCTCATTTTTTCTTTTTTTCTTTCATCCTTTTTTGTCATTCTAATCTAAGTCAACCAGGTGTTTTCCTTAATTCTCTTGTGTAGTCTATCGTCCCCCATAATGACGCCTTAATTCATTAGAAAAGTAATGGCTCTGCATGATCACCCTCGACCATGTCAAGATAACACTCATACCTGGAACAGACAAACGACTGGGCTTGTTTCCAAAATATATTTTCGAAAAAGAGGTTTCCAACGAGACACGAACAAAGCTAAAGACAGCATGAAAGATCATGAGTGACAGGCCTAAAATACATTACCTTTCTTATTAAAAATAGACGTCAAGATTTCGCAAAATAATCAAAAGACATTTAGATTACTTTACCTTTATTTTATTAGCAAACCAAAAATATTTCTAAAGTTTTGAGGAGCGTAAGACGTCCAAACTGGCAGCCTTAAGTGTAACAGCTGGTTGAACAAGTCTGTTGACGCTGAAGTCTTGGCAAACTAGACAATATGTCGTCTGTTTTCACATACACTTGTGAAGCTATTTCAACGTTATTAAAGCGGTTTAACTCGGAGAAGCTATTTCTATGTTATGGCAACTCGTATTGTGTATGTACATGTTGTAATTGGCTGAAATATAGGGAGCCCGTTAGGTGTAACGATATACCGCATGCTGTACGTCTCGAGAGTGTTACAATGGAAAGCCAGTTAACTGTAGCTGTTAAAACATATTTTATCATTTACATGTTGTAAATAACTATAATGAGAAGCCAGTAAAAATTTAAAGCATATCATATCATGTACATGTTGTCAAGTCCCCACAACGAGAAGCCAGTTAACTGTTAGAACATATCTTATCGTGTATATTTTTAAAGTCACTATAATATGAAGCCAGTTAACTGCTAGAACAATATCGCACGTATCCTTTACATGTTCTAAGTCGCTATATTGAGAAGCCAGTTAACTGTTAGAACATATACATATATATATATATATATATATACTATGTTCTAACGGTTATATCTTATCATGCACATGTTGCAAATCGCTATAATAGGAAGCCAGTTAACTGTTAGAATATACTGTATTGTGTAAATGTTAGAAGTCGCTATAATGGGAAGCCAGTTAACTGTTAGAACATACTGTATCGTGTAAATGTTGTAAGTCGCTATAATGGGAAGCCAGTTAACTTTTAGAACATACCATATCGTGCATATGTTGTAAGTCGCTATAATGGGAAGCCAATTGACCGTTATAATGGCAGGAAGCCAGTTAAGTGTTACAAAAAAAATCGTGTGACAGCTCATAATTGGAAACTGACCAATTCAGTGTACAGGAAAACCAAATTGCATTGATATTCTAAATTGGTACAAGGAAGGCAATTCATCATTTATTACTGCATCTCTTATTTTTGTAAGTCGGTTCAATGAAAAGCAGTTTCAGTGTTCTCGAATCGTCGGCGGCCGGATTGTATGTGGCTTTTGTCGTTATTAAAAAAAAGCATTACAGGTGTAATTCGTCTTATTGGGAAGCCATTTCAATGTCATGACCTCCCAAGTTCTGCACGCGCTTGTAACACGGTCATAGATATAATGGGAAGCCAGTTTAATTTTTCGTAATATCGTACCGTGTACTGACGTACTGTAAGTCACTATTATCCATTTACAGACAGCCTAAAGGCATATTCTGCAAATGAGTTTTTCAAACTTCCACACAAAAATGGGCAAATATAGAAAAATTGATATAAAAAGTAACTATTAATTTCCCAAGAATCCTGTAAACTGCAAGACGTCATTGGCGCGCAAGCACAAAAATGATAATGCGAGCTCACTAGCTTTGCATGGCCGAAACTACTCGAGTACATGAAATCGCTTCTGCGATAAAAATAACCTTAGCGCTTCCATGGCAACGACTGCTGGTGTCAATTTAGTCGCGAATCAATGTAGAATTTCGAAAGCTCACTCCAACTATGAGAAAAATATCAAGAAGTTGAAGCGATATTCAATTTGAACAAACTAATATTCACTTCTTGTTTTTGTTTGGGTGTCAGCGTTTTAAAATATATTCTTTTAATGCGTTAATATCGAAACGTTTCGTTTTTGCGGAAGGATATTTAGGGTGATATTTTGCTTCGCGGGTTTCTCGACTCAACTTTTAGGATTATTTTTGGAACCACGCAAAAGGACATAATTAAGCATTTCGCTTCAACACTGTATGTTCAACCTCTAAATTATCGCTTTGATCTGTTTTTTTTCCTTCCGAGTTACAGGCAGGACGCATACTGTGAAAAGTATTCACCTTTACAGTACTTATTCCATTCAATCTTTTTTAATGGTATGGTTTTAAGTAAGTCAAAGATGACGGCCTAGTGTGCCTGGTTGTTGCAGCTGCTCGAATTCTTGAGTCAACTGTGTAAACAACTGCTGACTATTTTAAATCATTTTTCTTTCCCAAGCCTCCTTGTAATGCGTAAACTTTTATTTGAAGTAAACTGGAGGCTGAATGGATTTTTATTTCAAATTGAAATGTTCGTCGGCAAAGGAACCAAAGAGGATTAAAATAGTATAATTATATCGTTGGCCGCCCATTACCCTCTGTAGGAACGAAAAAACATAAAACCATTAAAGAGCTTAAATGCGTTCTTCATTTTTTTTTTTTTTTTTTTTTTTTAATTGATTCTTTACTTCGCAGACGTTTTATTTGCTTTGCCATGGTTGCCTAGTAACCACGACTACAACATGATGAATGAGGCAGATATTTTATTACTAGTTTCTGGCAGGGATGGTTTAAAGCCGATTAAATGCAAAAAACTATCGTTACGTTTAACAACTCGTACGTCCATCACACAACAACAATGAAAACAGAACCCTTTACATATCAGTCGTTTTTATTTTCTCCTGTAATGATTCTTGTCAAGATAGTTTATCAAGTTCATATTTTATAAATTTAATCGAAATTGAATAAATTTCAGAATTTTTATTTGTTTTGAACGAATTCGAAGAAAAATATACAGCCTCCAATGTTCATAGACTTCCGATTTCATTTACTACAACACAGGCAGGGCGAAAATCGAAAAATATACAAACTTATTTAAGTATAAAGACAGAAAAAGCCAATTGTTGGTCTCAGTATTTTCCTTTATTCTTTTTATTTGAACTTCAATGCCCCTTCTTTTCTTTCGATAGATTTTTTTTTACATATGAATGAAAGTCAAGGCATTTTATAAGTCAAGAACGGAAAGAAATATAATAAAAACATTCAGATGAAACGGCTAGTATAAAACAGCGAAAACAAGGGAAAATAGTCTCTTCGCAAAACCTAACGCACTTAACTCAAATTCGAACAGTGCCGGTGCATTAGCTGTGTCCTGACCGATTATTTCAGAGGTTGTTTCATGATCAGTTATAGGTAAAAATTTGAAGTAAAAAATAACAGTCCAAATCTATAATCCAAAACTTCCAATTTGTTTACCAAATACAGAGTAAAACTCTAATACATAAATATTCTAGTGCTTTAGATTATAAAACAGATGAATGTGTTTATAAGTTTATTAATATAAACGGAGAGGTTTAATAAAAATAAAAGACAAAATTGGCAAATATAACCAGTTGTCGGTAGACTGCTTCTCAAAACTGTCGCTCGCTGCACCAACGTTGACAAGCGTCTCAAAAGAGGATTGTAATACAAAGAAGCAAATAAATACATTGATAAAAAACTGGCTTAAGGCGAAAAAAACTCGTATTCGTTGCGAATGTTGACGGTGACGGCGTGCAAAACGCTGAACAACTAGATAGCACAGCACGTAATCGCTTTGAAAATAACAGTGTTTGGAAGATTCAAATTAGAAGAGAGTAACCAACTAAAGGTTGCAAAAAAACTTTACTCTGAAGATAAGGATGATTAGCTACCTTACACTGTCTTTAATTATTATTTTTTTACTCAATTAAAACAACTTCATTTTTCTTACCGACAAACTTTCTTCGTGAATAAAGATAACATCACTCGAATAGAGTGAAGAGGAAGAAGGATGACATCCTCTTTTTTACGGAAAATAGATACTCTTTGGATTGTAAATAAAAGTATAGAAAAAAGAAGAAGTTGTAAGTGGAAAAGTTAAATGGTAATCAACACAGCAGAAGAGCTGTGAACTAGACACCAACGGTTTGCGACAAATCCGCATTACCGTTCAACGTTTCGCGGACCGTAAAACATTTCTTAAAGTTAAATCAAACGGAGATTTTAAGCTAACCGAATAACAAGATATATTTGGTGCTAATAAGAACCGAATATTTTTTTGTTGATACATTATTTTGAAGAAATATTAGTTTTTAGTGAATGATTCGCGGGGGATGAGATTGGAAAAAAAACATAAAATTAAAGTCGCAACTGGTGTATTATTTACATTATACATGGCGTAACGTGAATTATGAATGAAGATCGATTTTTCTGGGATAGCCTTTTAATATTATATAATATCTAGGAGTAACTGAATTTAGCCAAACTACCAAACAAAGTTTACATTAACTATCTTCTTACCTTTTTGTACGCTTTCCAGTAGAAGAAGACTTCCAAAAACGACCTGGTAAAAGATTACAAAGAATAACTGAAATATAGCGGGAACTTACAAATAATATCCTTTGAATTAAATGACAGAGTAATCGAAAACCAAGCGAAGGAAAGAGAAAATACTAACCAAGATTTTTTTATAATGAAGGGTTTGCATTTTAAATTTCGTAGCAGGAGAAAAAGCCATTTCAATGTCGTTGATGAAGTTGCGAAATTTTCATCACGCTATCGGTTCAGTTATCTTGGTTGACTGAATGCTTTCCCCTCGGGCCCGAAGGGCTGCTAAGTTGACCGTTTCGTCACAACTCGCCTCTCAAAAAGTAAATTGACGCAAGAAAATGATTGGAGAATGACAGCTGCCTCGGCAAAGTTAAATAACACAAATCTACAGAGCACTTTAATTATCCAGCTATTATGCAGATAGCAAAAAGCGATCAGTTTTATAAGAAATCCCCTTTGAAGTGAGCAATAAAATTAGCGTAGTTTTATCTTTTCAGAAAAGAATACATTAGGAAATTGAGATAACACACCAAATCATTCGATGCTGACAGGAATATATTTTTGGGTTTTCTTTCTTCAAAGGAAAGACTCAGTGTTCATCTAAAGGTTCCGGTTTGCGCTAAAATCAAGCGCACGAACATCCGATGCAGAGTTTTTTCGACAGCATTATGAACTGGATTAAAGTAAATTTTAAGAGAGAAAAAGTTAAAAATAAACATATTTTGTCAAATTTATCACTGAGTCATTAATATATTATTTTTTCGACATTCATTTGTAGTCATGTTGTTGGCAAACTGAGAATCCGGCATTAAAGCGCGCGCTAGGGAGAGTTTTTGTGAGGAAAGACAGTGCCGACATATTGACTTGCAGTCTATCAGTTACCGGTTTAAATCAATTCACGTACTTATTTGAGGTGGGACAATGTCCTTTTCCCCCTCTCACAGTGACTTTCAGAAAAAAGACTTCGTCAATTTACCGTCTTTATTCGACAGATGAATGCACAGTTTTTTTCCCGGTGTGACTTTTGCTATTTTTTCTAGTGCTATTTTCTATCTTATCTTTCTTGCACTGGTCTTTCCTTTTCTCTATCATTAAACAGATCTCTTGATCATTTTCTCACTAGTTCGTTCATTCAAATATTAGTATTTTTATCTAAAACAAATATCACAATAATAATAATAGTTTTCTTTCTTGAAAAAAAAAAAAACCAACAACAGTTCTTTATCAAAATCTTTAGACTTACTATATTACACAACCTTCAAAAATGACCTAAGAATAGAGGAGAAAGACGTTAAGACTATCTAAAACATAATAACATGTTGCAGTGAGTGCATAAGAAACTTCATTTTATTGGCTAAAGAAGTACCCGGATTTAATGTTCATAATTTGCAAAAGTGCGTGCAATTTGCTCAAATGTTGACTTTTCAAAGTTGCTGTTTGAAAATAATTTAATCTACATGATTGTTGAGGGAAAAGTTTTGAAAAATATTTTGAAAAAATTCTATCGAATATTAATGATGGGTTACTGTAAGACAATCTATAAATCAAAAGGAGACATTTCGGCTATGAAAGCTAGTTTTTCTACTGGTCCAATATGGAATTTCATCTTCATCATAGCCGTCACTTGTCTGATTCCTATTATATTTCTGACACTTGATTTGTTTTTGATATTGCTTGGAAGAGGAAATGTTGTTATGTTGGTTTGTTCTTCAGTGGCGACTTGAAAGCCTTGTCAAAGTCTTGTCTTACCAGAAAATAAATATTGTCAATAATTGGGGGCTTTTAAAAGATGCTGTTCGTATGATACTTGATAGCTTGTATACTTTTTAAAAATTCAAACATGTATCTGCATTTATAAATAAATGATTGAAAATCAGGAGAGTGGGGAGGGACTTCATCGTGGCAAGTCATTGCATCTACCCTCCCTATCTTAGACGAGAAACTGAAGTAATTTTTTTTTCACCCCCCCCCCCCCCCCCCCCCCCCCCCCCATTCCCCGGAACTTGTCATGTCTTCTTCATCCGGCTCTAATCAGTGTTATGGTCAATTTTTGAGAGACAACCATATCTTAAAAATGCTAATTTTATTTCATATTTTCTCATACGAGCAATTGCAAATCGTTGGCAATATTTAATAGGCTAATAATTTTTACCCTTCCCACCAGAATTCTTCATTTTATTTATCATACCACCCAGTTTTTCCTGCGGTTCTGAAGCGCAAGGTGGGGGAGGGGTACATGAAGCAGATTAAATGAAATGGACAGATGGACAAACGAATTGAATGGATGGACTCAGATAAATCCTTCATCAACTGGGCCCGGTTGCACCAAGCCTGGATAGCGCTATCCGGCGGATAAATCCTTATCCAGTGGATACGTCGATGCTGTTATCCAAAAAATAATAATCCACTGGATAAGATTTATCCGTTGGATAGCGCTTTCCAGACTTCCTACACCAGACCCTAGTTGACTATTTATCCGTTCCGTGGGTAGCGCTTGAGTAATCACACTGAGGATACTCATCATATTCTTCATATTGGTATTATGTTCTAAGCAAATATCATGCATTTCCTTTATCCTCCTAGACTCAAATTTCTTTCCTGTTTCTCACCGCTTTTACAGTAAAAATTCTTCGTCATTACTCAGAAAGAGAGCACGCGCTTGAAACAAAATCTTCCGCTTCCGAAAATCGCTGCAATCGGTGTTTACAAGATTAGAAGCCTTATCTTATGATGTATTTAGTAACGGTATCGCAGAATTAGAAAACGTAGTGGGTAGAGGGGGGTAGGCCGCGACCTCAATTTTTAGTATTGATGGTTTTCGAGGCGGCCATGTTGGAGGAACTTAACAAAAGAATTGACAATTAATTCTTTTTTTTTATATCCTCCAACATGGCCGCCGTGTCTTTTGTTATTTAATTCTCTTGGGAATGGTTGAAAACCATCAATAGTTCCCTTGAATTGATTTTCTAGAGCCACAATTGTTCTGGGGGACCAAACAATATAGTGTGTGCAACCATGTGCCTCAAAATATCTTGAGATATGAATAACAATGAAACCGCCGCCATGCTGGTTGATCTAACAAGAAAAGCTAATGAGGAATGCTTTGTTATCGTCAACCAACATGGCTGCTATGACACTAGAGAAAAACGTTTGCGCATGCGTACATTTTAGCATGTTTTCTACGGAATTTTGAAGAGTTTGAGTGAGAAAATAAATGTTTGTTTCCTCCAAGTATACAAAAAAGTTCGAGAGTATACTTTTGTCAGACCAAGATACTGTATTAACAAACACAATATGAAAGAATTAGCCTTAAGTTTCAAGCATGGACACTAAGTTTTGGCATTTTGTGAAGTCCGATTTATCAGGCATGTTTGAAAGCCAAATTTACATATGTTTTGTACTAAATTGCATACGGATTCAGAGCATGCGCAGACGTTTTTCACTCGTGTCGGCTGCTATGACATAACATGCGCATGCTCTATAGGCCGTCTTTTCTTATACAAAAAAATCGGCCATTGTTATGTCCCCCAGAACGATTCCTCTCGGGACTCGGTGCAAGGGGTCTATTCATGTATATCAGTCTAAACCTTAAATGGACAGAAAAGAAGTCCATTTGATTCAACATAAAATAGTCTATCTATAATCCATAATGCACGCCAAGCAATTAAATATGACTTTTGTAATTTAGATCTAAAAGTTTAGATTAGGAGCCAGGGATTTAACGAACTTGTTATCAGGGCACATTAGTTGGTTAAAATGAGCTTTTAAAGCTTTGAACGACGGATAACTCGAATTATATCTCACTTGAAATGAGAGTAATAAAATAATCAATAGGAAAATAAAAGGGAAAGCGAAAAAACTAAGTGAGTGAATAGATGACCACAGGAGTAAAATTGGAACTTGGAGCAATAGAATAGAGAGCTATAATTTCATTAAAGATAGAAATGAATGCATTAGAAATGGAAATGAAACGATACAAATGACCAAAGAAATGGTAATGATGAAATGGGACTAGAGAATTAATAGAAAGAGAGAGCAACAAAATAATTAAAAGGAATATTAATTTCAAAATATACGAAATTATGACAATGGTATTGTAAAACAAAACATAACTCTCCAAAATAGCTCAATGGCATAATATTCAAGTATTCGCTTTAGCACATATTAAAAGAAAAACAAAAAAAGAAAAAAGAAGAAAAAGTAAAATTAGGGAGAGTATTTTTTCACTTTTTTAGACCCAAAACCTATCAAATAGAAACCCTTATAAACGTTGTTGGCTAACGACAGGGCTTGTCAATTCTTTAATTTATCAGAGACAACCCGCTGGACCCTCAATATATAGAACTTTCTAGAGTCGTGACAATTTAGACGTTGATTTAAAAAAAGAGAGGCAGCTGCCTCTTTTGGTCAAATTTCTCGCTCAGAAAATCCGATTAGAGCTCGAATATTCATTAAGAATGCTAGAAATACTAGTACAAAATTAAATACTTTTTCCCCAAAATGCCATTCTTTGACTTATTTGTTCTAATTTCTGCCAGGAAGTGTCTGACATCTTTTAATAACAACGTTATGACTGGAGGATCTAATATTCGCAGTGTATGAGAAAAAAAGCCAATCACCTTAAGCCATAATTAAAGTTATGGAGTGGCTCTTTTGAAATATGTCTTAATTAAAATACATAATCTATCAACATCCTGAAGCTTTTACTGGATCTTTGGAGTACGAAGAGTTCTTTTGTAGCTTCTTACATACAATGATATCTGTATTTATCGACGATATGGCAAAATGAAACCGATCGAACCTCTGTTAACCGACCAATCTTTGGAGTACGAAGAGTTCTTTTGTAGCCTCTTACATACGATGATACCTGTATTAATCGATCATATGGCAAAATTAAACCGATCAAACCTCTGTTAGCTGACAAATCTTTGTAGCCTATTACATACGATGATACCTGTATTAATCGACCATATGGCAAAATGAAACGATCGAACGTGTCACTTATCTAACCAATCTTTGAAATATATACCATTTTATACTAAAGTCATTAAATCACTCAGCCTTGAATAGTCCTTATTGGCATGGCGTTTTTCAAAATTTCCTAAAAATTCACTGACACCCTTCGCTGTTCAATATTAACAAAAGGATTTTTCCAACCTAACAAACCCTGTATTACTCGACCTACCTTGAATAAATCGACCACACCACACCAAATCCTACAGACGACCAATACTACTGATTGAAGTGATCTTGACTGTTTCCTCTTTGAGTCCTCGCCATCAAGGTTGTTGTTCTAGACCTGTATTACATTTAGACATATAGAATTAGTCCACTCATGCTTTTATTCTTACCGCGTAGCATCGAGAATATCTATTAAGATTAAAATGTGGGAACCGATGATAAGTGCAATATGTTGTTTACAATGTAGCACGCGCACTCACATGTGAGTAGAATTAGTTAAGTATCTCTCTCTTGCTTTGAGGGTTTTTATCCAGGTTCGCTGGTTTTCCCCCGCCACAAAACCTAACACGCTAAATTTTACATCTAAGAATTATTTTTCTTCTGAAACAGCGTCTGGGCCAGTGATGTAAGTCAGGGCATGGCTAACTCACAGATCGAACCCTGAAACGACCTCTGGGCTGATCTAAGTCAGGGCATGGCTTACTCACAGATCAAACCCTGAAACAACCTCTGGGCTGATCTAAGTCAGGGCATGACTAACTCACAGATCGAACCCTGAAACAACCTCTGGGCTGATCTAAGTCAGGGCATGGCTTACTCACAGATCAAACCCTGAAACAACCTCTTGGCTGATCTAAGTCAGGGCATGGCTAGCTCACAGATAGAACCCTGAAACAACCTCTTGGCTGATCTAAGTCAGGGCATGGCTAACTCACAGATCAAACCCTAAAATAACCTCTTGGCTGACCTAAGTCAGGGCATGGCTAACTCACAGAAGGTGCTAAGTTTAAGCAAAAGCCAAACTTGTTATTAAAATCTTAAATGGTTCTATTGTTCCTCTCTGTTCTTTCTTTCTTTTACTCCTTCTTTATGAAGAGAGGCTCTTAGACCTCCATTTCATGCACAGAAACCATTAAATCAATCTAATGTATCCACTCAGCTATTCATCATTACCCAAAGCATTGAGTAAGATCTTAACACTTTCATCAAGTACTTTCTTTCCTTTATATACACTTAACTTCTCGATATAATTAGTTATTCAGTAAGAACAGCTTTCGTTCGAGTACCATTCTATTCTGAATCTAGACTGGAAATGTGTTCTACATTTTATAATCAAGTATTCTCACTTATATACTTAATATTTTGAACTTAAAAGAAGAAGAAGAAAAACAGTACACCACACCCCTCCCCCCCTCGGCACTAGTATAATAAATTTTGCGAGCTCCTTGTTCTTTGTGAAAAACTAGAGAGCGGCTTTCTTAGTTGGATCTCAGATGTCAGGGCCCGAACCTAACCTTTTAGCCCACTATAGCAACTATTTGAATTTCTTAAAGATTTGAATTGTTTCATCTTGCAATTTTTTTACGAAAAACTTCTCTTGGTCAAATAAAGGAAACATTTACTTGCCAATGTTTGCTAGTAGAATTTTTTCTAAAAGCAAAGTCAAGAAAAATACTAGCACTTTGATAGTTATAAATAATTTTTCGAGCCCTGAATCTTCAGTTTATAACAAAGTAAACTAGAAAAAAATTTTTTTCCGCTATTTCTTTGAGTTTAGCTTTATGCCATGGGTGTCTAAAAATATTTGTGCGACTTGAGGGGGAGAGGGAATGAAAACAAACTGATTTAAAAAATCCCCTACCCCTCCCGCCCGGGGGTATATGCAAGATAAACGCAGTCTAGGTTACTGAGTAGGCATAACAACATTCATGGGTACTTTACTGAAGCTTACGTTATGATCAATACGTTTTATAATCAATATCGATCAATATAAGGCTCACATTTCGATGGAGATACGCAAAAAGTTTTTTAAGGAGCTTTTAAGATCTTGATGGCTTTTGTGAAGTTGAATTGCAGTTTTCATTTCATAAAAATGAAAACTCTAATGGTTCATTTCAAACCCTTAATTAAGTAAATAACATTTTTACATTTATTTCGTTTAGTGTCATTTATAATCCGCTTTTTGTCTTTGCCCACTGTGGTTACCACAGATAGAAACTAGATACCAATTTGAATATTAAAGCAACAACAACAACAATAGTAATAAATAATAATAATAGGTAATAAAAAAATAAAATAAGAAAATAATAATAATAATAATAATAATAATAATAATAGTAATAATAATAATAGGTTAGGTTAGGTTAGGTTAGGTTAGGTTAGGTTAGGTTAGGTTAGGTTAGGTTAGGTTAGGTTAGGTTAGGTTAGGTTAGGTTAGGTTAGGTTAGGTTAGGTTAGGTTAGGTCAATAAAGAACACTGAAGAAGCAGGAAAAGAAGAACAAGATTAAGAAAGTAGAATTAAGAATAACAAGAAGAGAAAGACCAAGAAGAAGGGGGAAAAATGCCAATAGAAGATTAATAGTTTTATTATAATCTCATGTTAAAACTATTGAAAGCCGAGAAAAAGAAAGTTAAGACATCTTGATAACAAAGGCGATTTAATGAAAAAGATACCAGTTCCTTTCAGATATTGATTAATGTCTGGTCAATATAAAGATGGACGTTTGAAGTTCCGCCAGCTTCTGGCTAGTCTGTGGGCATTGAACTTTCGGGAATTTTCATGTATATTTTGTCGTGCGCAGCCGTTAAACAAAGAAATGATAATGGTAAAACATTACGTCGATGCCAAGGAGATCTAAGGAGATTGATTGCTCACGACTTCTTTCTTTTAGCAGCTTTTGGCTTTTGGATAATCTGCGAGAAATGAGCTTTCTGAAATTTTCACGTTCATCTTGTCGTGCGCAACCGTTAAACACAGAATGGATAATGTAAGACATTTTGCTAATGCCAAGGAGATCTAAGGAGATCTTAATTCGCACGACTTCTTTCTTTTGAAATCTGCCTTGCGTTATTAGATGGAGCTGGAATTTCCATCATCATGTATATTGTCGTGCGCAAACGTTAAACAAAGAATTGATAACGGTAAAACATTACACCCAAGTCAAGGAGATCTAAGGAGATCTATTGCGCGCGACGTCTTTCTTTTGAAATCCGCCTCACGTTAGTAGATGGAGCTAGAGGTGAAAACTAGTGATTTGAAGGACTTGTTGCTGTTTCTTTCCATCAGGCGTCTTCTTGTCTGGCCTGGCCGATTAACAAACTACTTATGATAGCTCAAAATACGATATGATATTATTCTTTATAAAAGTAAAGAAAATGGATGTCTGTAGACATAACAAAGAGGCCGTGAGTGAATAAAAGTAAGCGCACTCGAATGCTGTTAACTCCTTAGGGAAACTTAATTCCTTGTTTATCGTTTCATGAAAGAAAACACTTTAACACTTTTGAGAGTCGTGCGCGTATATGCAGATTGGTGAGGAGAGAACCTTTAAGCCTTTAAACGTTTATCGATATCCTGAAACAACCTCTGGGCTGATCTTAGTCAGGGCACAGCTTACTCACAGATCAAACCCTGAAACAACCTCAGGGCTGATCTTAGTCAGGGCACAGCTTACTCACAGATCAAACCCTGAAACAACCTCAGGGCTGATCTAAGTCAGGGCACAGCTTACTCACAGATCAAACCCTGAAACAACCTCTTGGCTGATCTAAGTCAGGGCACAGCTTACTCACAGATCAAACTCTGAAACAACCTCTTGGCTGATCTAAGTCAGGGCATGGCTAACTCACAGATTAAACCCTGAAACAACTTCTTGGCTGACCTAAGTCAGGGCACGGCTAACTCAGACCGAACCCTAAAACAACCTCTTTGCTGATCAAAGTCATGGCATGGCAAACTCACAGAAGGTGCTAACCTTAAGCAAAACGTTACTATTGATACATTCAGGCCTGAATATAATGTATTTCAGTGAGATAATGTCACAGACAGAGACACGTTATTTTAATGGTACGTATTTACAAGGGCGTTACTATTGATACATAAAGGCCTGCTTTTTGATTAAGAGATTTAAAAGACACTTTAAGAGACACAGACATGTTACTCTAATGGGTACACGCATACTTTTAACTAGTGGTCTCAGCCGGTTTCCGCATTACATGGTTATTAAGGTTTATTGTACGTATTTACGAGGGCGTTACTATTGATACATTAAGGCCTGAATTGTCGTAGTAAAGTATGTTTGAGATAATATCAGAGTGCAGAGACATGCTCTTATTGCGAAGTCGTCAAGAATTTTATAAAAGCAATATCATGAAAACTACCACTTAATGCACCACTCAACGTCTCTCTCAATCCATACCATGCTATAAGTACGCTGGGACCTGTAGAGTATGCGGCGTAAAGCAAAACAAATACTAGACTACTAGCTTCTGTCATCCCTGCTCTAAAGCTTATACGGGGTTGTATATAGATCAATGCTATCATTAAGCGGCTATCTTATACTGAATACCATTAATCTTAAAAAAATAAGACTATCGCAACGCTTAAGATCGCAAATAAGATGGGGACCGTTAATAGTGGTGCGCTGAGGACAAAAGTTTATAACAAAGACAACTGACAACATACCGTGGATATGATATTAAAATAACCCTTGATATAGTCGTGCAGCATCGTGACCGTGCCGTGTCCAAATCTAACGCGCTTTGAATGGCCGACCAGAAATCTTTCACGGTAGTATGTAAGCCAAGGAAAAGAAGAAAAAAGAGGAGAGAAAAAAAGCGAAGGGAAGGGAAGAGGAAAGAAAGAGAAGAGTAAGGAAGAAAAGAAAAGGAAAATTACCAAAATTTCAGTGATCTAACACAAAATATGGTTCCCTGAATTTTCTTTCCTTATTCTAATAACGTAGGTCCTAAAATAAGATGAGTTAGTTGTCATAATCATTCTACAAGCAGCCTGAGGCATTGTGAAATAACCAATCAATCAATATTTTATTTGAAAGAGCAGGTTTGGAAGAAACGTAACCGCAAGGCTAATGTGCACCTGCATGGTTTTACACTGAGCACTGGGATATCGGACACGATCAGTTCAGACTTTCTGACAAATCACTTCACTTATAATATTTCTGAGACCTCAGCCTAGTTTTTTGGCTTCTATCAATCAAAAGATTATGAAAGTTAGACTGTGGGAAAATTCAGGGACGGAAGTGATCCAAAGCGCGTAAAAAGTACGGCGTCTTGTGAAGAACTGTTTGGACTTATAAATATCTATGAGGGCATATTACTATTGTTAGTGATTGACACATGTCATTCTTAGAACCCTGTGATCAGAATCAGAAGAACTTTGAACTCTTAAAAAGTGCATTTTAGTTAGAAAAAATATGATAAAAATGTATCGATCTGAATCAACTCTAAAATAGCCGTGAATGACTCATAATAGAGAAATAAATATCTTACACGTCTAAAGTTGCATGGGGGCGCAGTATCACGACAGGCGATCTAAGATTATAGTATACGAGTGTTTCTCCAACAAATTCGTACTAATGACAATTCCATCTTACCTCTATCCCCTAAGTAATGAGCTGTACGTCTTCGTTATTGGGTTCGTTTCAACTGGCCAAGTTCATCCATCAAGTATCTGGATATGAATCACAAACTTCCATTAGAAAGAGGAAACCGATTACAACAAACTGATAGCAAATGTCAAAAATTACTTTGACGGGTTGTATAGTGAGTGGCGATCAAGTAATGATAACACCGGCGGAGGAAATAGATTGTAATAAAGGATAATTTTATGTTGCTTAAGCTTTATTTTCGGTTCGAGATATTAGTTTATCACGACATTTCGCGAAAATCTAAGGCAGTGTTTGTTCATTTGTGAACTCCCATTAAACATCCATTATGGGCATAAGATCGGTCACATCAAAGCAGGCGTTTTTGTTTGAAAAACCAGGAGCAATGATTTAGTCTTATCATTAACTTTAAATCTCCCCCAATAGAGCTCATTTTCAGTGTTGGGCATAAGTTCACCCAAATTGAGCCAATAAATTTGTAGCGCCTCGAGGCAAGGAGATTTAAGATAACAATCAGCGAAGCATTTTTGAACATTTTAAGACATGAAAATAACGAAGCAATTATTTCCTATTTAAAAATAAAGCTTGTGGCATGATATCTAAGAATTCCTAGTCCTTTCGTCGTGTTCTTATTTTGCTAACCATTGGTCGAGAAATAGGTTCAAGTTCTCTTTTACGCAGGAGTTAGCCTCGTTTTTTTTTTTTTTTTTTTTTTTTTTTTTTTTTTTGCATATGAAGCATTATTAGTCCGACAGAAATACCCACCCCAGGACACTTCTAACTTTTACATCGGTCCGCTGTTATATATTGGTTGGTTTTTGAGAATTACCCTAGAGGGAATGTCGACTGAGGCGGAGACTTGAATCGCTTTTTCTTCGGGCCAAAACAACAATTATTATCGGACGCTACTCGGAATGCAGTCGTGAACGCAAATCGCAAATGACAAAGCCACCTTTCTAGGATTACTTGGGTAATGCTTGATGGTTCTTAGATGACATCAGTCCGCTAAATAGTCTAGTGTCATACCTAAGGAGTCAGGATTTCCGACCAGAATTGGTGTTATGGATAGAAAGAATAAATCATCATATTTGGTTTTCTTCCTAAACCTATTTTTAAGCGTGATTTTCCGTCAATCATAATGTAAACTTGTTAATTTGTGTGCAAAAGAAAGAAAGAAAGAAAGAAAGAATGAAAGAAAAGTCTCAGTGAACCAGAAGCGAGCAGATTCGCCCCATGCCCCACTCAAAGATTCCGAGAAACGCCTGCTGCTAGCCGTCACACATCCCTTCCCCACTATATTGGATTGCGGATGATGTCTTGCTGATATCAACTTAATTCGGTTTGTCGAGTGATGCGTTTAACCAATCAAGATAATACAAAACTAAATCAATCTTAATTGTATATCTGTTTTGAAAATTTAACAAAAACAAAAAGTGATTGCCATGTAACTTCGATCGACGTCTATCATGTCTCCAAACATCAAGCAGACTCGGATACGTTGTTTACGAATGCTTTCGACTATGTTATAAAATTCACAATGGCTACGGCTTCTAATCATTATTCTCGAGTCATCAGCGAAGAGTTGTTATGTCCTGTCTGTCTGGAGGAACTCAAGGAGCCTAAGTTTTTAGCCTGTGCGCACAATATCTGCAAGGAGTGTCTTGAGATGGTGGGAAGGAATGGCAGGGAAGTCAGATGTCCAGTGTGTCGGAGAAGCATTGATATCCCTGAAGGTGGTGTGTCTTGTATTCCCACTAACGCAGTCTTAGTTCGACTCATTGAAGCTACACCAGGACGAAAAGAAAGGTTAGAAATCCAACTGTCTCTCGAGAGGGCGAAACCAGTTGTAAGAACTATGACAATAAAGATTTCCGACCTCGATAAAGTATTAACAGACTTGACTGTCAATGTTGATAAGGTCGAGAAGGAGATTCATGACAAAGCTGATCAGTTAGTAGAGGCTATCAGAAAACAAGAAACGAGTCTTTGTTCGGAAGTCGAAGAGTTTTATGGCAGGAAACAAGACATGATAAACAAACAGAAGAGTACTCTCTTCAAGCTGCATTCCAATGCACTGAATAGTGTTAACCTTGCGGAAGCTATTCTCAAGCAGAACGATGCTATTGAGATAGGTGAGATTACAACTGCTCTTGTACAGCAATTGGATGAAGTCAGTCTGTTAAATCTAGAAGAACCAGCAGATACATCCACATACGATGAAAGACTTGTATTTTCCATGAATACAGAAGCTACTTGTGAAAAGATTCTTGAAAATAAAAAATTTGGTAAAGTTAGTAAAAACTTCCTCAAGGCTCAATCAAGACCTTCCTCGACGGTATCAAGTATAGATTGGTCCCAATCAGGTCAAGTATTACACAAACTTGGCCACAAGGGAAGTAAAAAGGGCTCCTTTAAGGGTCCAGCTGGGGTGTCTACAAATGAATTTGAAGAAATTGCAGTCAGTGACTTTTTTAACAATCGCATACAAGTTTTTGACTCAAGACTGAAGTTCCAATTTGAGTTTGGGAAGAAAGGTATTGACAATGGTCAATTCCAGGGCCCAACTGGAGTTGTTTACACCTCCTATAATAATATAATAGTGTTTGACAGCAAGAATAGTAGAGTTCAAATATTCAACAGAAATGGTGAATTTGTGAGTAAGTTTGGCCAACAAGGAAGTGGTCCAGGTGATTTTGGTCAAAGTGGGACACTCTCCGTTGATAAATCAGGGGACATTATTGTAACCGATTCTGATAACAATAGAGTACAGGTGTTTTCTAACAATGGAGTATTCAAGTTCCAGTTTGGTGGCAGAGGTACCGAGGGATTTGATAACCCTTTGGATACCATTGCCATTGACAATGAGTATTTCACAACAGACAGTGGTAATTACTGCATCAAAGTGTTTAACGCCGAGGGTCAATATGTCAGGCAGTTTGGTCGGCAAGGTGCTGGTGCTGGTGCATTTCAGTGTCCAAGGGGATTGGCTGTTGATTATATTAATGAGCTCATTCTTGTCTGTGACAGTGAAAATCACAGTGTTCATATACTTAAGCCTGATGGAAGTTGTCTAGGCAAGTTCCCTACTAAAAAGATTCCAGTGGCACTAGCAATATTCCAGAAGTACTACCTTCTAGTTTGTTCATATCACAGTAATCGTGTTCAACTGATCTCCTACGCTTGATTAATGAGTTATTTTTATGCAGATTAAAAAACATAATAAGTCCTGCATTTTTGAGGCATTATGAAGATGTTAATCTAAAGGAAAAATATTTTGCATATTTTTTAATTGATATTTGCAGTGATTTTTAGAACTCTTAATTTAGAGGTAAAAATTTATATTTAGTATAATATGTGCTTACCTTGGGGATATCCTGGGGGTAATTTAGTTTTGTGTGATGTTTTAACGACCTTCAGTGATAGTCTATGAAATGATGCATGGAAAATGTGAAAAATCACAAAAGAGAAGTCACAGCTAAAAAGACATCACACAAGTTATTTAATAGATAATTACTGAGGCATGCAGCATTCGTAGGTATAATTATTGATCTTATCAAAATCCAATTGTTTTCTTTGTAGCTTGTGTATCATAGAAACAAAGCCAATAATGAATGAACTAAATATGTCTGATTTTCCTCTATGCATTCGTTGGGATAATGCAGACTGAAAACAATGGATTTTGATAAGATCAGTAATTATTACAGTGTGAATTGCAAAACCGAGGGCACCTAGAAATATTTCAAGAATGTTCAATAGCCAATCAAAACCATTTTTCATTATTATCTTGTAGATAGAAAGTCAATTCTGATTGAGCAAAGAATAGAACATTCCTGGAATATTTCTAGGTGCCCACGGTTTTTCGATTCACTGTAAAAGTCTATTAGTGTAATATTGAGACATTCGTCACTGCTTTACTTCAAGCTAACAAAGCCATATTATTGTTATCTACTCTTTAGTTCTTGCTGTTAGCATTTTTTGTCTATAAGATGTATACCCACTTTTCCTATTGGTCTTGATATGCCTTGTTTTACAGCGTTTGGCTTAATTAGCTTCCTTTTTGAAACATTGTATTCGTACACTTGGATAGTTTAAGATAAAAACGCAAAAGAATCATTCTCACAATATGATTTTTATATTTTTGCATAATTTTATACTTTATCTTAAGGTTTTTAAGTACATATCTAGTGCAGATAAAATTATATAAAAATAAAATTAAAACAAAAACATATCATATACATTATATAAATGCATATTAACATATCATACTTTTACATATACATATTCAGACAAGACATAGACAACTCCAGACATCTGTGAGTTCTTGGCTACCATTCTCTGTCTGTTTTATATTTATTTTGCTAGTAATTAAGTATGAAGGCTGAAAAATGTATGTCATGTGTCAAATTGCCCAAAATAACTCACATGACGGCTTGAAAACTTTGCATGTAACAAGAAAATGGTCCAGGTTTTTAGGGAAAAGCATTTTAGTACAAACATTAGAAAAGCTTGCCAAAACCACAATTGTTACACAGATGATATAATTGAGGTCTGCCAGTGCACCTTACAGGCAATACAAAGATAGCTCAGCTGCTAAAATATTATATATTCCTTTAGTTTCTTCTTTTTGAATTGTTTAGTTATTAGTATTTTTAAATGGAGTACTCAATTCAGCCTTTTAGACTGTGGTGTATTTTAACAAAAAGACATAAAAGAATAAATGTATGATGTCTGCTAAGAGATACATGAACATTAATTGTGAAGAAAAAGTAAAAATATTTTGCATATTTTTAAATTGATATTTTCTGTAATTTTTAGTACTTTTAATTTAGAGGTGAAAGCCATTCCAAAACAAAAGTGGTTTGTGGGTCTCAATAAATATTAACATGATTCTGTTAATTTATGTTAATTTATATATTTTCTTGTTTGTTTTTTTGTTTTGTTTTTACGAACATTTTTTTACATATATTTTTTTTACATACGTAAATCTTAATAAAAACAAACCTCAGCCATTGGTTAATATAAATTAAAATGGCTTGCAAATTTTTCTTTATAATCTTAAAGGAATAAGCTTAACTTTTGCACTTTTGTAGCTAATTCCGAGTTGTTTTTTCCCCCCAAAATAATATGCATCTTTAATAGTTATTATTATTATTATTACTAAGCAGGTGAGCTTGCGATCTTACCCATGACCGCTGACTCAAATTTGAGCTGTTACCCACGCAAGTTGCCATTACTGTGGAACAACACTCCCATTTTGAGTTTGCCTTTGCTCTGTCTTAGCCTCGATTGTGTACAAATGTGTTCTATTCTTTTATTAAGATTCAACAAGGAATGTACATATTATGGAACAATATGAGTTGATTAAAATGCCACAGGTTTTGGTTGAATGGCTGAATATTTTAAGACACTAACGAGACTAAGGCTGACCAAAGAGAACTCGAAACTGGAGTATTACCCAGGGCCGGGTTGTTCAAAGCTGGATTAGCACTAATCCAGGATTAACTCTATAGGTCTTATTAAGAGTTAACCCAGGATTAGCACTAATCGGGCTTTGAACAACTGGGCCCTGATGATATAATTGAAACATAATACAATATGATACAATACAACCTTTATTTACTAAGAATAATACATAAAAACATTTGTACTAGAAAATCTATTTACAATCATGCAGGATATATATATATTTACAAAGAAAAAGAATAAATACTAGAATATTTTGAAGTACATGCAAATGAAAATGATGTTATCTAAAATCTAATTAAAAAATCCTTTTTTTTTCAAAATGAGTATGGAAATTTGAATGGAGACATATTACAATTAACAATATATTTACACAATGGGCCATACCTAAATGTTTTCTATGCTATTTACAGAAAGATAAAATTTTTCTGACACCAATGTTTTGGCTAAGTTTTGTACATTATTGAGTTGTTCACTTGAAAACATATTGTATTTTTTGGTCTAATTTGGAGAAAACGAAAAGAAATTTGGAGAACTGACAAACACTCATGAATACAAAAGTATGGATTCCGAAATACTAAAACTGTTGGTTCAAATTTCTGCAGAGATTTTTCTTGCATTCTGGTTGGCTGCTCTAAAGTCTGCATGCTGCAAGACACATTCCAAAACGTACTGTTCTCATAGGATTCATTTGCTTCCATTTCTCAGCTCTAATATCAAAAGATTCTACAGAATTCAAGTTTTTGACACCATCAAATCCACCAGCAATGTATAAGCAGTTGTTAATGGAGCATGCCCCTGCACTACTGCGAGGGGATTTCATAGAAGGGAAGCGGTACCACTGTCCTTCTCTTGGATCAAACCTCTCTAATGATGTCAGCCAAGAGCTGTTGTAGCCTCCCAAAGCATACAATGAACCTAGAAATCAAAGATAACAGTTTACTGTCAGATAGAAAAATAATGCTAATGTATAAAGTTATAAATTATGGTTAAAAAAATTTGCAGAAAGAAAACAATTTTAAGCAAGAAAGAAAACAATTTTAAGCAAGAGTGGAGAAGCAAATAAAGTATGAATACAGGAGATAAGAGAAGAAGAAAAATAGAGAATACAAAAAATGGAAAGCCATATTTTATGATTGGCATTAAAATAAATTTCATATAATTTAAATATAATTTATAAATAATACTAATTGGAAAAGGAGTGGGCCACCCTGTTGAATGCATGGTTTACAAGCCATTATCCCATTATTCTATCCAAACCCACGCTTTTCTATAGCTAATCCCTCCAAAAACATCCCATTCTATAAAAGTACATACCTCCTTCAGCAACAAGACCAAAGTGAGCTCTTGGCTGTAACAATGGTGTCACTGGTATCCACATGTCATTAGAAGGAACATAACACTCTGCACTAGCCATGAAACCATCACTTTCACCTGATACACCACAATAGCCACCCACGGCATAAACATATCCATTGAGCTCAGCCACACCCAGATAACTACGACGCTGATTCATTGGCTTTATTAGGCTCCATTTATCCAAAAGAGGGTCATACGACTCAACACTTGATAAATATCCATCTTCACCACACCCTCCTGCAACAAGCAGCTGTCCGTTAACAATAGCAGACCCTGCACCCAGCCGACCTTTGTTCAGTGAAGACAGCTGCCTCCACTTGTTTTCTGGCCATTCATACCTCTCTACAACATCAAGGGCCTTCCATGAATAGCTTCCACCAATAACATAGACATGACGGCCTGTGGTACTTGACGTTGCGTTATTCCTACTTTGCTCCAGGGCTGGTAATGAAAGAGGCTCTAAATCCCTTACAGATATATTCCAATCCCAGGTGTTGCCTTTCAAGTCATAGCATTCTGTGGAATCTAGTGTTACTCCTGCTGATTCACCCCCAATTGAAAACAACACCTCCATAGCTTTACCATAAACTCTACTCAAAAACAATGGAAATTCATATGCACTTGATACATTCTCAGACGCAAGGGTGTCTAACGCCTCAAGGATGAGATCAAGACATTCACAGTCAGTGGATATAATGGAGTCGTTCAATAAACTCTCCAGCCGGCTGACATGTATTTTCATCAAATATATACGCTTTAGAAGTGAGCGTGCATACCTCGCTCGATCCAGGTTGTCCCAATGAAGCCACTTTACGACGGCGTCAAGAAGCTCACATTCACCAGAGATATTGAGATAATCTGAATCAATCAAGGTGCTTAGCGACTCGAAAGGTTGAAGTAGGAATTCTTCACAGACGAGAACCACAGAAAAGTTTTCAGTGACATAGAGGTTTGCAGCTTCGAAGAGCTCACTACAAGAAAGTGTATCGGCGATGGCGCGAATCCCCAGACAATTTGAAACTGTGATTTCTCGTTGTAGAAAGTCACAGCAATATTCTTTAACGTCCTTTACTGCTAGAAGACATGAAGCATAAAGCAAGGACTGTACGTTATCTTCATCAATCGCGACCTTCCCGGAGTAGAAGAAATCAATAATTTTTTCCACGGCTTTTCCATCCAAGTCAGACAAGAAGACTTCCTTCTGAACGCTTTCGGCCATTTTCCCAGAAAACATAGCTCGAAAATAAGGACTTGAAGCAGCTAGAACCAATCTATGAGCAGGAATGTGGACACCATCGACAGATAAGAATACATCACACAGTTCTTGATTTGAACGAAAGCATTGAAATTGTTCGAAAGCTAACGAACTAAAGTGTTGTAAAGACGAAACTTGTCCCTCTGAAGTAGTCGTTGAATCCATTGTGGACAACAGAGATCTAAGGCTTTGATAGACAACGATCACGAAGCTCGGATATAACAACGAATTTGTAATACGAATAGGGCTTTGTTTATATGCGACACAATGTGCCTCGCTTTGCGTATAAACGCTTTGATGATACATACGGTCAAGATGTCATCGAAACGTCCAACAAATATTGCGTTTATTTTCTTAATCAAATGTTTATCAAGATCCATACTACTGGTATTTATTCAAGCGAGTATTTGAAAAACAAGAATCGTATACTTTTTTGTACACAATTTCAAACTCAACTTATGGATGATAATAGATATATTATGTTATTGTTATTGAAGGAAAATTAACATAGAAAATAAAAGCATGGTACAGTCGTACATATTTGATAAGCTTTATTGATATTGGACTTTGTACTGACCAACGTGACTGATAGACAGGATTCAAAAACAGCGGGAAACTTAAGGGTCGTGTTATGCAACAAACGTCTTACCTTTCTGTAATCGTTCCTGGCAAGATTTCTTTCTTTTTAGACGTAAATTGAGACGATTTTAGGTCTTGAGGAACTTTTTTCATTTGAGTATCACCAGAGATAAAATTTGCAAGGCGCGTTTTGCAAGGAATCGACCAATCACAGCACGCTTTGATCGATTATTTGTTAAACAGGTTTGATTAAAAAATTTAGGAGTGGGGTGGGTAGGGGACTCTCGGTCACGTATCTGATCCACTGGATTCTAGTAAAGCTTCTATCAAGAGAATATTAAGTACTAAGTATCAAGAGAATATTAATTACTTCATATTCTCTTGGTTTCTATACATTTCGAAAAGTAAAAATGTTTTTAATCACAGTTTGCCATCCCTTACAGATCCAATCATAAAAAAAACACTGGATTTCTATACGCCAAAATCAAAAAGGGAAAAAATATAGTACGTATGATGGCGTCATTTTACTACGACTACCAAAATGCTTTGCGTCAAATTTGTATTGCCTCATGAAAATAATAAGACAATTGGTGCTAATTAACTGGACAAAAGAAAGTGTACAACGTAATTGGGATTTCTGCTTTGAAGTATAGGGCGGAACATCCTTTCCCTCCTATCCAAAGGAAGCCCGTCTCCACAGGAAGTCCGAGTCCCCAAAGGAGATGTCGTTGGAGGAAAGCGGCGGACTCCAGAAAGTAGGTTGCCCCCAGAAATTTGTCCCAATTGTTGTCTGCTTATTTAAGCTGCTAAACTCTTCAGTGAATACAGAATGGAAATGGAGATTTAAGGCCGATTTAGACTGAACGATTTTTGCCTACAACTTTCGTATATAACACACTCGCGTCTGTCGTAGACGAGTTGTAGGCTTGATTTACACGCTACGACTCGAGTTTTAGGATGGTGCGAGCGTGTTGTATACAATAGTTGTAGGCGAAAATCGTACCGTCTAAACCGGCCTTTAGGAGGGGAGAGAAAGAAAGGTAAGGACAAAAGAGGAGAGGAGAGAATTAAATTATTCAAACTCCAACTGGTTAGAATTCATTTCTTTGTTTTTTATTCTTATCTATTTTGATACTCCAGTTCGAATTCTCTGTTCTACAGGGTTACCCTCGATTTCGTATGGAATTATTTTGACTATTCACGTGTTCCAGTGAACATAGTAACAATTATTTGCCGAAGGCAAAGTGAATATCGGGCAATATTTACCGAGACGCAAGTAATTAATAAATAACGAAGAAAGAATGTTATTTTTTGAATTTTCCCCAGACATTATTTATCTCTGTAAGCGGCACAAATCGACAAACCAGCGTGCTCGTGCGCTCTATATTTACCTGTAGGTTATAAATAGCAGCATAAGAAAATTGTGACCAATGAGCGCGCCGGATTTATGATATTCACTTGTGCAAAAATATTAAATATATATGTGAAAATTTTACTCGTCACACAAGCTTCTTCAATTCTTGAAGTGCATGTGTCTTCATAGCTGCCATGTTGGTTCACTCGAACCGTAAGCTTTGGTCTTGGCTATGTCAACCAACATGACCGCCATGTCTTTTGCCTTTTTATACTCGTGGCGGGAGTTTCAAGGTACACTAAAAACTGCCTGTGTCTGCTACGCGTTTAGGCTCAGTCCCTAGCCATCGTGGTTTCGTGCGCCCACAATGGTCGGCTGGAGATTGAGCCTACTACGCGCCGCGTTTCTCTTTAAAAAATTTCTTGAGTTCTGCGCTACCCATTCGCAAGTGCTCTATAACTGCAAAAAGCGTGCGCGTGTGTTTTCTATTTCTTCAATGTATGAGACGAACTTGAAGACGCACGGAAAAAGCTAATAGGTACTAATAGGTTTACCCAAGTTCTTCCAGACGTATTGTGTGTATCATTTATACAATCTAATTGTCTTAATTGACCAAACAATATTTTCTTATATTACTTAATTATTCAATTCTGATTGTGAGACCTTCGTTATCGATAGAAACTTCGTGGAAGGCAACTTCATCTGAAAACTGGTAAAACGAAAAAGAAAGAATAAATAAACAAATAAACGAAGGAATGGTGAATGGATTGAGTAGTTAAATGGATGGATGCCTGAATGCATACATAGATAAATGGATGGATGGATGATTGGTTGAACAGATGAAAGTATTAAAAAAATCTGCCAAAGCTTTTCGCTGTCGTATCACAGCGTGGGACAATCACGACAGAGCTAGACTCCAAACTAGGTGAAAGCCCAAAGATCGAGTTAGAATTTAGGAGTTGATTTTTTATAAGTAAATGAAAGAATAAATTAACAGTTTTAATAAGAAAGTCAAGGCAGGATGCCACGTTCTTCTAACCGGCCCTTCCCATCGCACGTTGGAGAAGCACCCGGCTGCACCTTACTGAGTTCCCTATTGAATTCTCTTGTTACGTTATTTGCCTTGTATTTCGCAGGTCAGGAGAGAGAGAGAATACAACAAGAAGAACACTGGATCACCGTTCAACCTTTGCATGATTGAACCAAAGTGATTATGCACATTCACGAACTTGTCATACATGTGTACTAGTGAGGTTGCTGAGAACTGCGTTATCAAATACCAAGAATGCAATACCGACTAATGGTTAGGATTTTGCATTCTTTATACCTTTGTGTTTCCTAAAGTTTCTTCGATTTTCTGGCGCATTTCAGGAGACTTTGCAATCACGCACAGAAACCCACCACCACCTGCTCCTGCGAGACACTGGCCTGAAGAGGTGAAGACATGGAATATTATTATATAGAATGAAGAGAGTATTACAATATTAAGGGATGCTTCTTGTCAGTGACCATTTTTGCAATCGGTATCTTAAGATTGAGTATAGCTGACTGTGCTTTATAAGTTCAAAAAGGGCCTGCTAGGAATGACAACTACACTAACGGCACCATCAACACAACAAAAACACGACAACGATAGCAGAAAATATGGCAATAACAGCAACAACTTCAGCACAAGCAACATCACAAACATCAAAAATCTCGTTGGCAGCAAAAGCAGCAGCAGTAGAAGAAAAAGCAGCAGCAGCACAGGCAGAAACAACGACAACAGCAACAGTAATATCAGGAGCCAAAACAATTTAATGTATCAGCAGTAGCAACAACATCAACAGCAATATCTTCATCATTACCTTGGATTTTCCGCAACATCATCCTCCAAAACCAAAGCAGCAGCAACAACATCAACAGCAGCAGAAATAACACCACCACCACCACCATCATCATCATCAACATCATTACAACTTACCGTAGGCATAAGGTTGAATGTCTTCCATCATTCTACGTATATCCTCTGGTTCGGTTCCTGAAACACGAGTATACATTGAAGTTGCCCATTAGTTACAAAATTACAAGACACGTGATGTTCAGAGATACAACCATACAGCTACTAACCTGGTGCGATGAGTTTCTTGTGTTCTCTGTAATTACTGACACACTGTCCAAATAGGGTTAGATCCCCTAGGGAAATTAAGTTAAAAAACGATTTTAAATAAGAGGAAATAAGAAAATAGAAAGGGTGTAAAAAAATAATAATAAAAATTTAAAAAAAAAAGGAAAAGGAAAAGAAAACGAAAGAGAAAGAGAAAAAAGAACGATATGATAATTATAATATTAATTTCATGATTGGGTGATGAAGTAGTGGGAATTCGGGTCCACCGTCACCAAATCTTTAAGATAGTGCCAAGCCTATGCGCGAAATAAAAAAGGTAAATTCCAAGTCAAACAAACAGACAAACACACGAACAAACAAATAAACAGAGCAGAGCAGAGCAGAGCAGAAAGCACTAATTAGCCTCATTTATGTTGACCTAACCTACCATCTACTAGTGCTTTGGCTAGTGTTTTAGCATTATCAGCCAGATCATCTACGACTTTGACTATGTTTGGCTGTCTGCCGTACCAATTACGAACCACATTCTGGTGGACAAAAAAAAGAAGTAAAAAAGTTAACTTTCAAGAGGGGACAATTCCATCGCTCAATAAATTCTTGGTCCATCAGATTGCTAGCTAGGTTAAAAATAACTCGCGAGTTGATTGGTTGGTGGGTGTGACGTCATGTTTCCCTCGTGCCAGTTGAAAATAAATTCTAATGTAACTTTTGAGTTTGAATGACTTCGTCTATTTTCTTTCACTGTTATACAGACTTAGGCTCAGGTCATACGTAGAACTTCACAAGAGCCGAACCTGATTGAAAGAATGAATAACAAGGCGCTCTTCTTTGATGTCATTAGGTTCTAAGTCTTCTTTCACCTGCAAGAGGTTCTTGGCCAATCTTGTCTTCCCAGTGTAAACAAAAACCAGACATTTGTTCAGTTGATCAACCATCGAATCGGACACACTCAGCACTTCGTACTCTACTTCGATAGGTAGCGAAGCTTTGGAGCTAGCAATCTTGAATCCTGGAGCAAGACCACCAACGTTATCCTGCCACCCACCCCCACAGGTCAACATTTGCTCCACCACCATTACAGCATGGATCAGAGATGTGACATCTGCAGTGAGTCCAGAGGCTCGCAACACGGCTCCCATGACAACGCCTGCTAAAATACTGCTCGTGCCCAGTCCACTTCCGTAAGGAACGTCAGCGGAGGAATGTACCTCGAAGCCGCCGCCGTATCGCTCTTTGAGCTGGTCAGCGAGTGACTTTGGAGAATCTAGGACGACTATATTTGCTGCACAAAAGCAGGCTTTGATCAAGGCACCTGAAACATCCAGTATTGAAAAGCATAAATGATAACTGCTAATGGTCATCTCTTTAGCTAGGGTAGTGTACGTTCCCTTATGTTGGATTTAAAGAAATGAATACTTCAACCCAGATGTCAATCCCTTGAGTATGGTATCTTTGTTATAACATGGATATGTCTCAAACAGAAATTCTCAAAAGGCTTGTACTGGGTATACATTACACTCACTATTCTTCCGATGTTTGTAACCACTGGCAAGCTAGTAGCTGTAGCGTGACAAAATAAAGCGTTACCTGGAGCATGAGGTTGCGAGTAATCTGCCAAGTCTTCTAACTTTTCACATACAACGCGAACACTGTGTTTTCCGGCTAGAATAACTAGAATTATCTGAAACCTGAAAATGACAAAACAATAAACACCCAGTATAGAGGTGAACGATATGAAAGTGGAGGGGCCAACTATGAAAGGTGTGTGTGGGGGAAATGGCGGTGGAGCTGGCGGTGGAGCTGGGGTTGGAGTGTGTGTGTGTGTGGGGGGGGGGGGGGGGGGAGGAGGGGAAAGGGGGAGCTGAGTCCCCCGCCGATACTTACTTATGAATTCTTTTGGCTTTTACTTGCAGTGGTTTCTAAGAAATTACAATGTAAATCTGAGTTACTAACTTTGTTAAGATCTAATGACAAGTAAAGTTCTGTCTCAAAAAATTTTCAACTGAAACTTAACTAGCTTATCACTCTTTTCACAGCTACGCGCTGATCGGGAAATAGGGCAATACACTAACGCCAATAAGAAACATAAAGGTGTACCGACCAATTTTTTTGATTGACGGAAGTGTATTGCCCAATTTCCCTGTCGCGACTGTTGTCTCGATCAGCGCGTAGTAAAGTAAAGAGTGGTAAATGTTACTTTTTAACATCAAGATGAAGTAAGGTTAATCAGGTCAAACGTCGAACTTCACATTAGCTGAACATAATTGATACAATGGATAACAAGGCGGTCTTCTTTGATGCCATTAGGTTCGGCTCATGTGAAGTTCGACGTTTGACATGAGCCTTACTCGCTCCATTATGTAACATCAACGTTAGCAATATCTGTCCGTTAAATGCTGAATACCTTGCCGTCCAGCTTGATGGCGACGTTCGTAACTACTCCACCGTGTTCGTATGCAATAGGAGGCGTGTCTGTCCATCCACCACTGAAGTCGATTCGAACTAAATTCAAAAATAGTAATGATGATGATAATGATGGCGATGAATGTGGTGCGGATAATCTAGACAGTCAAAATACTTGTTGAAGAAGTAAAAATCAAAATATTTTGTACGCAGACGTTAATATTTCTGTTTATTCACCACTCGAAAATTTAATAAAAAAGGAACAATATGATGATGATGATAAATAATGATGATAATTGTGATGCTTTTTATGCAGAGGTGTTATCTACCGGTTAAGCTGATCCGTACTGAAGACAACAGATAAAGATTGATGATAATGATGATGGTGACGGTGACAAGTGATGGATGTGTAACATGCTTGAGAACGCAATAATTAAGAAAGAATAAAAAAATCTATTTTTCAGAAACGTTGATCGTGAACGCCGTCATAATGTGAATTCCTCACCTGGCGCTTCGGCGATTACCCAGCGGTCCATGGGAGGAATGTCAGTCTTTTCAAACTTCATAAACTATAGAAAAATGTGGTCAAAAAAAGTCGTATAAAAATTCTCATCGGGCTTAGTAAGCCCATACCAGGACCACTTGGAACACTCAGGGTCTTAGAATATCAGACTAGAAGGTGCTGCCTTTGCTCTAGAAGTATCTGAAAATGGCTGACATCTGTCACCCTTTCTAAATAAATACAATTATGAATATAATATTAATTTAGTCTACGCAGTGCATGCTGGGTCAAGGAACCTGGTTTCTCAGTCTTGGAAAAAAATAAAAGGAATAGATCACTTTTAAAATTATTCTGAGTGCGTCGGCACACTCTGCCACTTCTGGTAAAGAGCTACGAGGCCGCCATGTTGGTGGAGAAACCAAGACCATAACTTATGTCAAAGTCAACCAACATGACGTTATATGTACAAGAACAAAAGACGTGGCCATCATGTTGGTTGACGAAAAAATAAATCAACGACAAATCCTTTGCTGATGTCAACGAACATGGCGGATATGACGTCACATGCACCTAGAAAGAGTTGCTCCCGACCTGTTTGGCTGTCATGACAGCGTGTCTTCTTAGGATCTGCTCGGCTCCTTCGTAGTGGCGCGCTGCTCTGATCAACAAATCTGGTCTTTAAGAAAAACACAAGAAAGCCAGTCTGAGTGGAATTTATTCTCAATTTCATTCTAAAGAGGAAAAATAGCCATTTACGTAAGTTTTTATGGAAAAAAATTCAATATTTTGGTAATTCTCATTTTAAAATTCCTGTCCTGGTCTAGTGGTCCGTCACACGTTTCTTTGACACGGGTCAGTGTGCAGCCCTGAGTAAATATCATTTTAACGGCTTCATCTGCTAAAACCGTTCCTTCTTTTCCGCCTCGTTGAAATATTTTTATACATTACGAAAAAGAGTAAAAGGATAAAATTACTATCAAGACTTTGTATAATTCGTGAAGTTTCAGCTAACTATTTTTGAGAGCTGAATTTGTTTGGAATTTTATGCGCATTTGAAAAAAACATGTGCATTTGAAAAATTTTCAATTGGTAAATATTGGCAATATAAATGAATAATTATTTTATTAAATTATCAAGTAACTTGTACCTGTCCATCCACTTGGATCTCTCCAGGGCCAACGCCTTCACACCATCTTCGATTTTCTTGTCCTGAAATGAAATGAAAGCAATAATGAAAAATTAAATCTGGCACGAAAAATAGAAACAAAAATTGAATCCATATTCATGGGTCTTGTCACGTGCTACCGTTAAACAAAGAAATGATACTCTAGGTAATGACACGTGGTCTGAAATAGGAAAACAATATGCACAAGGTAAAGAGGTCTATAGGATGTATATTCCTGGTCGAACACATGTGGAATCAGTAGCGTAGCGAGGGGGGGGACACGGGGGGGACACGGGGGGGGGGGGGGACACGGGGGGGGGGCACGTGCCCCCCCAAAATGTTTGAAAAAAATTTTTTTGAAAAAAGAATAACAACAAAAAAACATATTAAACCGAAACGAAAGAGGAAAATAAATTATTACAACCTAAGATATAAGAATGGTTAATAAAATAATGTTTGTTTCTTAAATTTTTGTTTGAGCGTTTATTTGTTTTCTTGGGGAGGAGTAATTTTTTTTTATTTTGGATCAATGCCCCCCCCAGCTCCTAGGTCCTCGCTACGCCCCTGTATGGAATAGTGGGTAAAACGTGTTGCAAAGGTTGTGAAAAATTGGTGGTTACTACAAACCATATCTCCATCTAATATTGAAATAAAAGAAGACAATCATGCACAATTATAACCTCAGACGTACCTCCAACAGTTGGAACGCGTGCTTCCATGCATCATTTTGCGCAGGTCCGCTACGAAGTCCTGCTTTTTCTCCAGCCATTGCACCGAGAACATCTGCAATACAGGCTAGGGTACGTGCTGCCACGCCCATAGACGACCCACTACTGGACGCAACTGTCAGACAAATGACATGACACGTACATAAAAAGATTAAACACCATTATTAATACTATAGTATTACTATCAGTACACCTATAGACGACCCACTACTGGACGCAACTGTCAGACTAATTACATGACACACAGATAAAAACAATTTAACTCCAACAGTAATACTAGGCAGGGGAGGTGATGCCAGGCCCATAGAGGGCCAAATATTGCACGCAACTTTACCCACTATACTACTGGACGCAACTGTCAGACAAATGACATGACAAACAGATAAAAGACAACATGGGCGACAAGAGTTTGAATCTTGAACTCAACATCACATGTGAGCAGAGTGTGTTGGGTCTCTCCCTTGATTCAAGGGATTTGCCCGAGTTCTCTGATTTTTATGAGCAGTTAGCCATACATGCTCTGTCTTTGATAAATTTCAATAAAAATTGATGAAGTTTGATAACGTTTGTTGGAGTAATAATCTCCTTACCATTGTCCATTGTCTCTAGGATCTCTTTATGGAAGCCTTCTACTGCGCATGTCTTCAGGAATGGCAGGAAGCACTCATTGGTCCCACCCATCAACGCAGCTTCAACATGGCGCCGTCCAATATCAAAGAACAACTGTCTCCTCGCATAGAATTCTACTCCAAGGTCAATGTTGGAGAGGATTTCCTTTAAAGAGACCCGCAACGACGAAAACCACCTGGAATGAGTTACTTAAAGGGTTTGGTAAAGCCCTCACAATACATAGGCCTTTACTGACTGCATAGGTTATCATATATATAATTTAAGAAAAGAAATTGTTATAGCAGATCTAAAACGTTTGGAAAATTAAACTACAAATTTTCAACTACAGATCTGTGAGTCTTCAACAAGTATGTAATAAACTTGGCATTTTGAACTCAAGGCAAAGTTAAATATTAAATAAATAAATAATTTCAAATGGGGTAGCATGGAAGGAGAAGGGGTAAAACCATCACCTTTTGTTGTGCGAACCTTCATCAATATCACCATCAGCATTATAAAATAACTTCAATAAATCTAGATTTTTGATTGGTCAAGGACTGTGCTTTATGAGATTACGTAGCATGCATATTTCCCTTACTTTATTTGTATCCAAAGGTATTTAAAGTATCCAAAACAGTGGCTATTTGAATTTGTATTTTATTCGGCTTTATTAATTTCAATACACATGCGAACTTGGTAGCTGAGAGCTGCACGCTAAAATTTGTTTTTTTGCTGTTGTCGATCAAAACTAGTCGGTCAGTACCTTTAATGATTTTGACTTGCGGCAGTGAAAAATCAAATTTCAGCATGCAGCTTGCAGCCACAGAAATGGCATGTTTTTGAAAATAGCAGTAAAAAAAGAAATATAAGCCTTGCTCTCTGTGCTGCGTATGGTTATTAAGCACCTATTAGAGATTGAGAGACGTTTTAAGAAGCACTCTACTCTATATATGGTGCTTCTTCTAATACTTCTCTTGTGTTCAACCTTAAAATGCTTTGAGACTATGCCCAACATGTAAAAGTATCGTATTTGAGAATTACCTTTGAATCATGGTTTCATTGCTGGTCTTCACATTGATACCAGCCAACCACAAACAGTCATAGAGAGGTGGATCATCGCTATCATTACCAATGTGATGAACTACTGGGAATAGACGCGCATTGAACAAGTTTCTATTCTCTTCAGGCTTAAACAGAAAAGAAAGAAAGAATGAGCTGTTCCATTGAAAAAAGCTTATGGCAGCCATGACAGGAGGCAGGGACAATGGAATCGGACCTCAACTGATTTACATGAGAAAGAATTCAGTTTTCCATGACGAAAAGACCATTGTTGTGCCTCCTGTCATGGCTGTCATCATGTATGGTGTAAAGCCTATATTGTGACTGATTGACAGATCAATTGATGTTTTAGCTGGCTTATTATATCATTACTCTTACCCTTACTCCTTCATTCCATGCCATGTCACATTTACCAAAGACAAAAGTTTTCCAGCAATTCCAGGGTTTCCCAGGAATTCCAGGAATTTCCTAGAAATTTCTAGGAATTTTCCAGGAATTCCAGGAATGGTACAAACCTAGTACAAATTGATGCTGTCATTGACCTACCAGACCATGCATCCACAGATCAGTTGATTTTATTCCAGTCCTTTCAAAGAACGTTTTCCAGGTTTTATTACAAAATGTTCCACTGGCCTCATTCGACACAAGGTTCTAATGTAAATATGGAAATTAATATTAGTAAATAATGGGGGGCATACACTGCTAATGCGGTGTCTTTCACCACTGTGAATCCAACGGCTGGGTTGCTGGTTCAAGCTCTACAGTCGCCACATGTGAATTGAATTAGTTTGATGTGTTGTTCTCTCCTGTGCCACAGAGTTTTTCTCCAGGTTCTCTGGATTTCTTCCCTCCATAAAAATCAACATGTGTTTAGTGTATAGAATACTAAATGTAGTATGTATGGAGGATACACGACCCCACAAGTTTCTAGCTTTAAAGGCTACCATGTATAAATGGATAATAATGATAATAATATTAATAATAATATTAACCATCTTTTATTTAGCATCAATTCCGTTTAGTTCAACAACGCTTTACAAAAATATTAACATTGATCATTAACAATATCATATAAAAATTCACAACAAAAACTTTTTTTAAAATATATATTTAGATAAATTGTATGAACTATCAAAAACTATTGCATTGAAAATATATCATTTCATGAAAACATTAAAATGCATTAAAAATTATTAATTTATTATTAATATTATCAAAATCTTATAAAAATATCTTTAATATATAATATACATAGATACTAGAATACAAAAGTAAAAAGAAAACCAAAGAAACGTATGTCAAAATGGCAGCCCTTTTAAAAAGATTTAGTTTCTCAAACTATACTTAAATCTTAGAATAAACTTAAATCCATTCTACTAGTCCATCTATTAAACATTTCAAAACTAACTAACAAGTTGACAATTTGACTGAAGCTTCATGTTTGAAAATCTGGTTGCCTTTGGAATAGACCATTTTCTTATTAATTTAAAATACCGCTGTGTTCCTTGATCATGAGAGACTCGTTTTTACAGGCTTAGCCCCATTTCAACATCAGAATGTTCACAAATGCAATGATAGAGTAAAGAATGTACAACTAGTTCAATAATACATACACAAACACTTTTAAAATTCCACAGATCTTCACTACAGTAACACATGAGTATTCAAAAGAATTCCATACGAAATTAAGGCTAATCCTGTACAGCAGAAAATTCGAAACTGGAGTATTACAGGAACAAAATGATAAGGTGACTATCATATGAGGTTATTTAACAACACAAGACAAACTTTAATGGTTTAATTTAGTGGAGAGATGGAGAAGGAGTGACCTACCTCTGGATTATCATTGATGCCGAACACTACAAACACTTTGTTGTATTTATTGTTGACATGAGGAAAGCTGATGTTGTAACCAAGGAGACAAAGAAGACCTGGTATTTGCAAGGCTTCATTCACCTAAACCACAATGCAATCTTTAAATGTTAATGGTAACTCTGGTATGAAAAAAATCTTATGATTAGAAATATTTTGATAACAAAATGTATTTAAGACCTTGTTTTGCAGTAAACTATATATTTCTATGGATACTGAGCCTTTTAATAACTACTATAAGACGAAAGATGAAACATGTAATGTTATCTTACCTTGTAATCATCAGGTCCAATTCCAGACACCACACAGCCATTGCCAACAGTTATGTTACCCTAGTAGAGGAATGATAATTGTAACCGGCGGCAAGGCGCTCAGCTATGAATCAGATTGCAAGTGGTTTTGACAAAAGAATTTATTGAAAAATTCACACAACTTTACAATACATGAAAAAAAACGGGAACGAGATTACAGGATATCTCTTTACATCGAAGAGAATTCCTAGTCTTGATATGTGAAAATATCCGTAGACAACGCAACGTCTTCAAGAACTTTTACTACACTGATTTAAGCTTAGTTTGGGCCTATTTTTATGGGAAAACCTGCATTCTTAAGACCTTACACATCCTATACAATGTTGCACGCCCTAGGCGCAAACAGGATGTCCCAAACACGAACTTACGTAAACAAGCGCCAAACCTAGGCATGACTCACTGTAATGTAATTACGTACGGAAATTATTTCTTGCTTACGCATTTTCCACGCAAACAGTTAACTAAAGAATTACATTCCTATGTGTACACGAGGCATTCCTAATTAAAAATATAGATTTATGACTAAATAATTACTGTCCAAAATAGTGTCTTTTGACTCTGTCACACTTGCCCCTCCTTTTTGTTTGCTTCGTCCTCGAGCAAATTCAGGAACAATGATACGCAGGTGGACTCGTCAGTGCTGAAGTGCGGATCTTGGAAGATTATAGAGGTTGCTGTGTTGGCCTGCCGTTGTCCTTGTGGAACGTCGGAGTACAGGTGCAGCCAGTTCTTCCTCAGACGCATCATCACTATCATCATCATCATCAGGTTCAGCTGGTTCTGTCATTGGTTGAAAGGCGATTGTCATTCCTCCAATGTCATCTTCTTCATCTGATGATTCTGGCGATGCAGTACATGTTTGTCTAGACCTGTCAGCTTGCCTGTGTCGTCCTCGTATCTCCAGCATTGGTCTTGGACACACTTGCATTTCTCCTTGACTAACAACTTTATCTCCTCCATGTCCATCAGCTCTTTCAACGACATATGTATTGTTGTCTCTTCGTTCGACGATTTTGTACACTTGGTTGTCCCATTTATCTTGAATCTTGTTTCTTCCTCTGACTTTACGGTTGCGAAGGAGTACTCGCTCTCCAACTTGTAGTGGTTCGGCCAGTGCTCTGCCCTTCTGGTCATGGATCTTCTTTCTGACGGTAGCAGCTTCCTTCAAGTTTTGTGTCACAGTGGTATAAGCTTCTCGTAGACGAGTCTGGTGCTTGGTAATCCATTGCTGGTTGTCTACTGTCACTTGTCTGTCATCATCAGGAAGTAGAATGTCCAAAGGTAGCTTTGCATCTCTACCAAACATCAGGTAGAAGGGTGAGTATCTAGTCGTTGCATGTGGCGTAGCATTATAGGCGTAACATAACTCTTTCAGGTGTTCAGGCCACCTTCTTTTCTTTTCTGCTGGTAGAGTTCTTAGAAGCTCATGTAGTGTACGGTTGAATCTTTCGCACTGCCCATTTCCTTGAGGATGATAGGGGGTTGTCCTTGACTTCTTAATTCCATACACTGCACACAACTCCTTGACTAGTTCTGCCTCAAATGACTTGCCTTGGTCAGAGTGTATTCTTTGGGGGATTCCATACACAAGGAACCATTCTTTAATCAGGGTCTTGACTACGGTTGTAGCTTTCTGATCACGGGTAGGTACAGCAATTGTAAACTTTGTGAACACATCTGTTAACACGAGGACATTTTCTCTTCCATCTGTTGTAGGCTCAAGCAAGGTAAAATCCATCGCTAGCACTTCCAATGGCCTAGTAGCTAGTAGGCTGCCCATCGGCGTCTTGACTGGAAGGTAGGATCCTTTGGCAATGACACATCTTCCACAATTTGAGATCCATTGCTTCACATCTCCTTGCATACCGGGCCACCAACATCTTTTCCTCAAGAGCTGTTCTGTCCTGTCTTGTCCTTGATGTCCACATTGATCGTGCGCACCCCTCAGTACTTGTGATTTCATTGATGTGGGGAGTAGCAGTAACCGAAGCTCACTTCCCTGTCCGACTCCTGTACGGCGGTAGAGAACTCCATGGCTTTCCTCAATCCTGTTCCAGTGACTAAGCAACTTCCTTGTATCCCTTGTCTCTTGTTGGCTTTGCCTTTTACTTGGCCGACGTCCAAGGTTTCGGTAGTGGAGGAGACGACTGATACATGGGTCCTCCTGCTGTAGTCGTTGGATCTCTGTGAGAGGTGTGGTTGGGAATGAGGTTGCTTGCTCCTCCAGCGCACTTGTCTCTGTGTTGCTTATGAACGCTGCTGATACCATCAAATGTTGACGTACCTCTTCTGGTAGGTCTGTAGTATTGGTAGAGTAGGCTAGGGTACTTCTTACTTCAACTGTGGTTGGTTCTTCATCTCGGTTGATGCGACTTAGAGCATCTGCATTCTGATTGTGACGTCCAGGGCGATACTTGATGGTGAAGTTGAAGTTTGCTAACTCTGCAGCCCACCTCTGCTCCACAGCTTTCAGCTTACTCTTTGACTGTAGGTATGTCAGCGGGTTGTTGTCTGTGTAGACGACAAACTTCGATCCCAGCAGGTACTCCCTGAACTTCTCACATACAGCCCACTTCAAGGCTAGTAGTTCCAGCTTCCTCGATGAGTAGTTCTCCATGTTTCGCTCTCCACCTCTCAGGCCTCGGCTGGCATAAGCGATCACTTTGACTCTTCTGTCCTGTTCTTGGGACAGCACGGCTCCCAATCCTTCGTTGGACGCATCCGTCTCTAGGATGAAGGGCTTGGTGTAGTCCGGGTAGGCCAGCACTGGTGCTGAGGTTAGTAGATTCTTTAACTTGTTGAAGCTCTTTTGGCACTCTTCTGTCCACAGTACGCCAATCTGCTTCCGGGTGGTCTTGTTACTTCCTCCGCTCCCGAGCTCAGCAACTAACTTGTGCAGCGGGCCTGCCATTTGAGCGAACTTGGGGACAAATCTTCTGTAGTATGACGCGAAACCAAGGAATGATCGCACATCGCGCACTGTCTGGGGGACTGGCCACTCGTTAACTGCCTTTGTCTTTTCAGGGTTTGTCTCGACACCGTCAGCAGAGACCACGTGCCCCAGGTAGGACACCCGATCTCTGAAGAGTTGACACTTGGTTGGTTCAACCTTTAATCCATGATGCTTCAGCTTACTGAATACCGTTTCCAACCGCTCAAGATGTTCTTCAATGGTGGATGAGAAGACTATGATGTCGTCCAGGTAGACCATCAGGGTGCGAAGTATGTCCTCTCGGAAGACTCCTTGCATCAACCTTTGGAAGGTCGCTGGGGCATTCTGTAGTCCAAACGGCATCCGAGTGTACTGAAACAAACCCATGGGCGTTGTGAACGCAGTCTTGTGCTGATCATCAGGATGGACTTCAACTTGATTGTAGGCTGATGCCAGATCTATGGTGGAAAAGTACTTTGCGCCACGCAGTGCCTCCAGTGATTCCTCTATCCTTGGTAGGGGGTACTGATCACGCTTGGTTTTCTGGTTCAGCTTCCGGTAGTCGACGCACATCCTCAAGGCTCCAGACTTCTTTCGTACAAGCACTATTGGGGAGGCATAGTTACTCTCACTTGGACATATCACTCCTTTTTCTAGCAAGTCTTGTAGATGCTGTTGCACCTCCTGGTATTGGTTTGGAGGAATCCTTCTGTAACGCTCTGTGACAGGCACATCATCGTCTGTGTAGATGCGATGATATGTTGTCTTTGTACAGCCAAGGTCCTCCTTACATGAAGCAAACACCTCTTCATTTCTTTCGAACATCTGGAGAGCTTTCTCCCTCTGAAGTTCCGTCCCGGGGAAATGTTCCAGGGTAATCCCGTGAGGGGGTGTCTGTATCCTTTGCCAACGTACTTTGCCCACAGCTTCCCGTTGGGGTGGCATCTGAGGGTCAGCACTAAGGTTACAGCACACTGTCACCATGTTATTCTCGTGTAGGAACTCCAACTGCTCTCCTCTCTTGACCATCTCTCCCTCTCGCACAATTCCAATCCGCGTCCTCGGCTTTAGCCATATGTCCTTTGCCGTCTGGTTGGCAACTCTGACATAGTAACACGTCTTGGTAGTATCCACGAGAGTACTGGCCACGGTGAGGTTTCCTTCTGCTGGTACACCAAGGGGTTCGATCACAGCATCAGTGCCCCATGATGGGCCTGTGACCAAGATATCAGATTCTGTGAAAGCAGGGACCCAGACTTTGTCTGAGCCGGCTACTTTCACGAACCCAGTTTTACGTTTACTCTTCTTCTCTTCATCTTGCAGGATCTGTTGGTATTGGGGCACCTGCCCAAGAACGTTGGTTCCCAGTAGGCCAGGTACCCTCCTCTGCATTACTGTAGTGGCTGCTGTGTCCTTCGTGATGAAGATGCCGCACCCAGGGACCACCACTCCTCCGATCTCTACTGTAGCGACGATATATCCAATGTAAGGGATGTCCAAACCGTTAGCTCCTCGCAGCTGCAGTAATCTTGTTTCAGGGTGTAGGTCTCCTAGGGTTGGCTGTAGCTTTTCCCTGTAGAACGACTCGGTGATGAGGGTAACCATGGAGCCCGTATCCACTAAGCTTTTCACAGGTACTCCGCCAATCCTTGCCACCACTGTGGGACTTGTCCCGACAAACTTTTCGTTCTGAAAAAGAGAGTTAGAGCCACTACAGTTCCTCTCCACGGCGTGGCTCACTGCCGTGGAGAGCTGGAGTTTGACTCCTTCTGTGGTGCTGCTGGTGCCTTGTCTTTCAGGGGCTTTGGGCAGTTCGGCCGAAGATGTCCAAGCTCGTGGCAGTTGTAACATCTCCTCGGACCACGTGGGGGACTTCGTGGTGGTGATGGGCTTGCTAACTTCATGGTAAGTTGGGTTAGCAGCTTCTGCTGCTCATCCAGCAATTTTTGTTGCTGCATGAGCCTCTCCACCAGGGCCTTCTGTCCTGCTGCAAGCTCTTGGATGGCATTTACTTGGTTGCTCTCCACCAACACCTCCTTGGCCGCTGCATGGCGATGTGCTCCTCTATCTGTGTCTTCCGAGCTACGATAGGCCTCTTGCCTCACCTCGTTGAAGGTCTTCTCGGGATGTTCTCTGATATAGCGCTTGAGATCCCTGCGCAACAGGTTGTCACGCAAGTTCTCAACGAATGTGTCTCTGAGGTTCTGGTCCTTGTTTTCCAGGGCTCCTATGTGTACTCTGGTTATGTGCTCCGCCATTGACATCAGGGCATGGGCAAAGTCCTGGATGGGCTCTCTGTCACCTTGTTTTCTGGCGAAAAACCTCTGGAGAAGCTGGGTCTTGGTGAGCTTCTCCCCGAAGACGTCTCTTAGAATCCTGAAGAAGCCATCCGGGTCTGTCCAGTCATCCACAGGCCTTAGTCGAACTTCATCTCGAGCCGCACCTTCTAAGCTATGGTACAGGAAATCCACCGCCTCTTGACCAGTTAACTTCTGGGCAGCCACAGACCTCTGTGCATCCGCTATCCAGTCTTCAAGCACTTTGTCGTCTCTGCCACCAGCATACTTTCTCAGCTTCTTCTCCCTTGGCACTGTCACTTGTACCACTGGTGCAGGAACAGGTTGGGCAGGGGGTCCTCCTTCAGCCTGCATGCCATCCAGCTGTGCCTTGAGTGCAGCCAATTGCTCTGTGAGTGCAGCCACAGCTTCTTCCGCCATGATTTCAATCTCGTTCCCGTTGGTAAATAATCAGTAACTACTAATGTCAACTTTCTTGCAATCCCACTTCTGACACCAAAAATGTAACCGGCGGCAAGGCGCTCAGCTATGAATCAGATTGCAAGTGGTTTTGACAAAAGAATTTATTGAAAAATTCACACAACTTTACAATACATGAAAAAAAACGGGAACGAGATTACAGGATATCTCTTTACATCGAAGAGAATTCCTAGTCTTGATATGTGAAAATATCCGTAGACAACGCAACGTCTTCAAGAACTTTTACTACACTGATTTAAGCTTAGTTTGGGCCTATTTTTATGGGAAAACCTGCATTCTTAAGACCTTACACATCCTATACAATGTTGCACGCCCTAGGCGCAAACAGGATGTCCCAAACACGAACTTACGTAAACAAGCGCCAAACCTAGGCATGACTCACTGTAATGTAATTACGTACGGAAATTATTTCTTGCTTACGCATTTTCCACGCAAACAGTTAACTAAAGAATTACATTCCTATGTGTACACGAGGCATTCCTAATTAAAAATATAGATTTATGACTAAATAATTACTGTCCAAAATAGTGTCTTTTGACTCTGTCACATAATGATAACCATCCAAAACCTTACCTATAAAGGCTAGCTTCCCACAACCTACCAATACCCTACCCAAAACCTTTAAACATCCTACACAGCCTACAAACTACCGACACCCACCTGCAACCTACTGACATACACTTGCAACCTACCGACACCCACCTGCAACCTACTGACACCCACCTGCAACCTTCTAACACCCACCTGCAACCTGCTAACACCCACCTGCAACCTACCGACACCCATCTACTACCTACCAACACCCACCTGCAACCTACCAACACCCACCTGCAACCTACCAACACCTACCTCCAACCTACCAACACCTACCTCCAACCTACCAACACCCACCTACAACCTACCAACACCCACCTGCAACCTACCAACACCCACCCACAAAAAACTAAAACCTTATCCATACCCCCAACACCCACCTCCAACCTACCAACACCCACCTACAACCTACCAACACCCACCTGCAACCTACCAACACCTACCTGCAACCTACCGAGACCCACCTGCAACCTACCAACACCCACCTGCAACCTACTGAGACCCACCTGCAACCTACTAACACCCACCTGCAACCTACCGACACCCACCTACTACCTACCAACACCCACCTGCAACCTACCGACACCCACCTGCAACCTACCAACACCCACCTGCAACCTACCAACACCCACCCACAAAAAACTAAAACCTTACCCATACCCCCAACACCCACCTGCAACCTACCAACACCCACCCACAAAAATCTAAAACCTTACCCATACCCCCAACACCCACCTGCAACCTACCAACACCCACCCACAAAAAACTAAAACCTTATCCATACCCCCAACACCCACCTGCAACCTACCAACACCCACCTGCAACCTACCAACACCCACCTGCAACCTACCAACACCCACCTGCAACCTACCAACACCCACCTGCAACCTACCAACATCTCACCCACAACCTTTCAAAACCTCATATCATTTCAAAACCAACATCAATTTTGCGACTGCTTGCTGCGTGTTTGTGTGTATCATACACACCTGTAAGTAACAATGAGATATGACTGAATTTTCCCCAACTGTTATTGGACCCTTGATAACTGAATTCATCACAATGGCTTCTTCGTGGATACTTTGACCTTCTCCCTAGAAGCAAGAGTCAAAATAAAGTTAAAAGGAGAATGTTGGGCCTTTTAGGTCCTAGGTTTTAGATAATAGGACAGGGATGGAAAATGTTAAAAAATGTTATATGAAAAAGATGAAAAATTTGGAAATAAACTAAAAAAATGAGAATTGTGAATGGATAAGGGGTCAGATTTGGCAAGATTAAAAGAATGTAAGTTAAAACAGATATGGGAAATAGGAAATGGGAAATAGGAAGTGGGAAATTATAAAAAATGGGAAAACTGAATGAAAATAAAAAATTGAAAAAGGAAGGGCAGTTAAGGGACAATGAAGAGTTGAAAATGGAGAAAATAAAGAAAATAGGGGGAAGAGAGAAAGATGTCTTCTAATTAAACTTAAAATAAAATGTCATCGAAAAGAAAAAACAAGAACTTTATAAGATAGAATATTTGGATGTGAGTGAAAAGGGGAAAAAGAGTGTACGTAGTCGATACCTCAGTAGCAACATGCATCTGATGTTCTGTTTGGTACGGAAGGTTATTCTTCTTGAACTTTTTGAGAGGTTTGGACACAAGTATTTGATAGCAAAGCCCAGTTGGAGTCATGTACTTGAATTTACAATCCTTCATCACCACTAACAAGAAAACCATTGATACCATTGTTAATGTTATTCATGACAGATAAAACAAGTCTGCCCGACTAGATGCCTATAGAGGTTTTGCACCATATAATACAGCTTGGACTGCCTGTGGTTAGATGACAGAACAATAAAAACCCTTTGCTCTCAGGAATTGAATTCTTTCTTATTTAAAACGGCTGATGTTCTTATTTAAAACATGGCTGATGTCACGTGGTGGTGCAAAGCCTCTATTGAGGTTGTACATTAAGTCTTCTTATGACTTGGGGTCTGTCTGTCTGTCTGTCTGTCTGTCTGTCTGTCTGTCTGTCTGTCTGTCTGTCTGTCTGCAGGGTTCTCACCTCCCTGCACCTTCATTCCTCTAAGGTGTGTCCACAGTGTCTTCCTTGCCCCAGTCATTAGCTCCATTTCCTCATCAGTCATTTTCTTTACACCTGTTCTTGTGCTTCTACCATAAGCACCACTGGGTTTACCACGCACAAAATCCTTTTCTGAGATGTCAGTTGCCATGGTCAGGAGAATATGAAAGAACAGGCCAATCTGTGGGGGAAAGAACATTGTAATCAAGTAATTGATACTGGGGGGAAATTGATGCACAAATTAGAAATATAATGAAATCATACTTCCTTCATTCACTAATTTGTTTATTTGTTTGCTTATTCATTCCTTTATTTCTTTTTTCCTTCCTTCCTTCCTTCCTTCCTTCCTTCCTTCCTTCCTTCCTTCCTTCCTTCCTTCTTTCCTTCCTTCCTCCTTCCTTCCTTCCTTCCTTCCTTCCTTCCCTCTTTCCTTCCTTCCTTCCCTCCCTCCTTCCTTCCCTCCCTTCTTCCTTCCTCCCCTCCTTCCTTCCTTCCCTTATTCATCCATTCATACATTTGACACGTATATCTAATAAAGCTTATCAACCTGTTCCTTTTAGCAAACAATTCAAATGATTAACTCATTAGTTTACCAATAATGACCAGTGAACACTACTTTGTACTGTATGGGTGTGTTGAATACTTAAACAGCATTTCAAACAGTGTTTTAGTTTCCTTCTTATTCACTCATTGGTTTACCATTAATTCCCTTTAGAAAGGTGGTAGAATGGGACATCAGTTTTTAATTTGGTCATTCAACCAGTACTAGTTAATAGCCAAGTACTCTCAAAAACCCACCTGTATCGGTTTGGCACCGTTATCCAGACCGTAATAAGTACAAGCATCTAGTGGTGGATAGGAGTGCAGTGTTAAAAGTTTAGCTACTGCTTTTTCACTGAAAAACACTGTACTACCAACCTGAAGAAGCAAAAAAGTAAAAATTATAAGATGTATTGACCTCAATTAAACTTTGATAACTTGGCTATTATTAGCAAGACTCAAAATTTAAGCTGCCAATTAACACGGGTTTCCTTTCCCTTGATTGCAAGGATTTTCTCTGGGTTCTCCGGGTTTTCCTTCCTCAAAAAAAAACAAAAAACAAACAAACACACTCAATTATAATTTGATCTGTGGCCATGCCCTAACTTTTGGGGCATTTTGAAGGTTTGTGTAAAGACTAATAAGAATCACAGCTCACGCTAGTTTTTAGCTAGTTATCTCTTTTAAGAATCAATTAGTAACTCAAAAGTATGTAGTGACTACTTACTATAGGCACTTTTAATTTGTCATGCCCATTTGGTAAAGCAAAATCTTTGAGTTCCTCCTCACTTCCTTTGTAGATCATGTTCTTAACAATTCCCTTTTGACCAAATGAATAAAGAATAAAGATAAATGTAATCCTGATAGCTCATTCACTACAACGTAATTTTTCATGGGCAGTCAATCGTGGACCCTTTAACCCTTCCAAACATCAGTGCATTGGCTTCAATTCCCAGTTGCTCCATGACAGCTGAATTATTTTTCTTTCTGGCTTATTAGTTTTTCCTCCATCTTCTCAAATCAACCCTAACTAATTCAAATTGGTTAGAGCTGTGTCCTGGGTCATCCTTAGACTATATACATTAGCAGCTGACAGGGGGTGCCTTCACATGCTTTCAGTGCGATTCTGTTGAGCTGTGTGCCAATACTTTGCTGTGGTCATTAGAGATAAACTCAGTTTTTCCAGCCATATCATTAGTGCCTATTACCTTGTAATCTAGTTTGCACACTCAGGTTTGATTCTGTTGAGCTGTGTGCCAATACTTTGCCTTGGTCATTAGAGACAAACTTAGTTTTTTCCAGTCATATCATTATTGCCTATTACCTTGTCATCTAGTTTGCACGTCCCATGGAGCTTAGCATAATCGATCTCGCTTTCATACAGCAGTAGAACAATATCTTCTGAGATACTGGCCCAGTTGATTTCTGATGAATAAAATATAGCATTGACAGAATATAATACCCTTCACTATTGAAAAATAGAGAATATATGTGTAAAATGATGTGTGAAAATATTACAATTGGAAATATAATAAAATGGAATTGGCAGAACACAAGTGAAGTGTTAGGAGCAGCCCCATTCATAGCAAAATGAAATAGAATGGTGCAAGAAACCTGTTATACCTGTATTGGACGGCACAGACAACATCATATCTGTGCTAGAGACCCATACACCATGAGGGGAATCACGGCAGATCTGGAAATAATTAAAAATAAAAACTTATTGTAAAAAGATTTAAATTTAAATTTAAAAAAATTTAGAAATAGAAAATTCCTACAAGTTTTGGGTGCAGTTATAAAGCACATGGGGTTGACAGAAGATGAGAGAAGTGACTGTTTGGATAAGCATTCGTGATGCGTAGTGGAGAAAATGACATTGTCAAATCTAGGAGCAGAAGTCAAGACAGAAAATAATCTGCTTGACTTACATTATTTGTCAGGTAATGGAGAAGGCAGTCGAAGTTGGTAACCAAAGAATCGGCCAATGATACTGAATGGCTGTTGCTGTGTTTTGCAGGCAGTGTGGTAAAGGCCCTTCCATAAGGACTGAATGGATAGTCTCGACCCTGAAGAGAAGAACAAGGATAATAATACAAATGCCAGGTCGAACCCTGATTAAATGTTTTCTCTCTAATTTTCCCCATCATTTTTGAGGTCATGTTATATGGGTCTATGGCATAGGGACAAAATGTTTGCCTTTCACAGCTTTCGGTCTTAACATTTGATCACTTTGGATGCTGCATATGAATAAATTCCCACATTCACTTGAGCCATCAATAGCTCCAAGTCAAAAGGCTGGACTTGAAGTATTGTACATTACTTAATTTACTGTATTTCATCAAGTCCAACTTCAACTTGCAGCCATCATTTTGCAGTCACTTACTGCGATTCCCAGTCACACGCAACCAAGTGAGACCAAAATCACAAACGAAAACTTGAGTTTTGGTGGACGTCAATCAAAAGGGTTTCTTAAACATGTCTAAGGATTCTGACTCCGAATTTCAAACGTTTAACTGCAAACTATCAGTATTGACTTATCCTATCTTGAAGAAACTCAAATCATTGCCATAGCGATAGCTTTGCAATCAAGCGTTAAGATTCGGAGCCGGAATCCTGTGACATTTTAGAGAAAATATATCCAGAGTGAGAAATTCACAGCGACAAGAAGCATGAGATAAGGACAACGACTTTTGCACATTTGCACGTGTTCACGTGAGTATTCACATCAGTCCTGGTGTAGAAACCAATAGAAACGAAAGAAACCCTTTTGATTGACATCCACCCACATTCAATTTTTGGTTTGTGATGAAGGTCTAGTTGGTTGCGTGTGACTGGGAATCGCAGTAAAAGTCAGGAAAGGTTTGTTAAGTTTGCTTGATTTTTTATAAACCCATTGCAGTAGATTGCCAAGGCAGCTCAATTTGGAGAACAAAACAGCAGAACCTTACTAGAATAGAACCTTAGAATTGCAGGAATTTATTGCATCGTTCTCCAATTGAGCTTCTGTGTGAAAAGTGCTCAAAAAGGACTATTATATTGAGATTGTTGTACCTATAAAATACACATTTTATAAATTTTATAAAACTATACATACCATGAGCATGATTAGAATTCTGCTTTTGGAAATAACACTTGCATCCATGGTCTACAAAGTACAAGTACATGAAAATGTTACGAATTATACAATATTTATGTGCAAGCAAAACATTTTTGTTTACTGGAAAGAATAAATAAATAATGTAAAAATATTAGTGGCACTCAAGAAACATCTGCATTCTACATTCTTTTCTCTCCCACCTACTTTCCCCCATCATCTCCTATCGTACTGTAATAAAAGTTTATATAGGTTACTCTCAGCCATTAATTGGAATGTTTTTCACACCATTTTTTAAGAGTGTCTATCCCTCTTCTATCAAGAGCGTAGCCAGGGAGTCTGAGGGGCCATCCCCCTTCAAGGCAACAAAATGGCAGCTTTTTTGATTTTATGGTTTTATATGGTGATTTCAAATTTTTTTGTAAAAATAAAATGTAAAATGTAATGTCAATTTTTATATTTTGTACTCTACCTTGTAAAAATGACTTTATGGTTTTGGTAAAAAATGGTTTTAATTTTTGTTGTTCAGTGTTTTGGGAGTGCAAAGAAAATGGCAGATTATTTAAAATTTGGGCCTCCATTTCAGAAAATCCTGGCTACACCCTTCTTCCTGGTTTTCCTGGTATCATGAAGGTTTCTCCCATCCTCTGGAAGAACATTGCCCCTCCATATTTCCCATAACTTATATCCACTCTCTTCGTTAATAAAGTATGTGCCCCCCTAACTTACAGTAAATCCTGCCTCTGCAGACAGATGCTCAGTTACCACAAGCAAAGCATTCAAAGTGGCTCCTCCACTGCCCACTCGAGACTTAGGATCCTCTATGGCCAAGATACGTGTGTTCTTGTCTATGAAGCCTTCATTCTGGCGAATGTCAAGCTCTAAAACAAAAACAATACACATATTTAGCTTACCACGCCTTGGAAAGTGTTTGAATGAATGTCACTTAATCAAAGCGTACTTTACTCCAGAATCGTACCATACCGTATTTACTTGAATAAGCACCTCCCTCGAATAAGTACCTCCCCCGAATAAGCGCCCCCTTTAGACAAATAACATTAATAAGCGCCTTCCCCGAATATTAAGCGCCACGTTTTAGACGTGAAAAATTCAATAAGCGCTTATTCGAGTAAAATACGGTAATCATCTTTTAGCTTAAAAAATTATTATAAACAATAAGTTAAAATGATCATTATTAAACTTTAACAGAGTTAAGCCAACCAGTATGTAAGCCCTTTGACGTTCAGGAGACGAGAATGAGGAATTTTTCAAATAGAAGCCCTTTTTGTGAGTCAAAAAAGTTGCAAGATAGAATAATAGCGTGGCAATGCAGCCACACGAAGACCCTCCATTTTCCAGACAGATCTAATCATAAACTATCATCTAGCTATGTCTATGTAGTTACCTTTCTTAAAGGCATCAGCACTTGTTTTATTCTGACAAGTCAATACAATCGCCGACCATGCAGGAGGTGAAGACGATAATGATGAAGAAGAAGAAGAAGCCATCTTGTTTGGGAAACTTTACAATTAAATGAATGAAAGAATATTAGATTTCTTTAAAAAAGCAATGAAATTTGACCTTTGATGGTAAAAAAAAACACCCTTAAGGTGTTTAATATAATGCGAAAAAAACTCCTAAAGTTCGAATGTTTAAACTGTTTCGTAAAGAGTTCTAAAAACAAAACAAAATATTATTTTTTTACTTCAAAAACAATCACAACCCATCACAACCACCGAAACCACCGAAACCAGGACCCACACTGTCATGTCAAGCACAGGGATCCCAGCTGGATGGTAGTAGTTAGGACGTAAAGGTTTCTTGCATGGGAATAAGATTCTTATTGGTATTTTCTCGTATTTTCTCCATGCAGATTCGTTTTTCAAATTATAGCTGCATACAGTGGATATAGAATTACTCAATGCAATCGATTATTGCTATCGACATGTATCATTTGCCCATTGATCATTCATTCATATTTCATTTATTCATCCATTTCTTCATTCACTCACTAATCTCTCCATCCATTCATAAATATTTATCCATTCTTTCGATTTACTTACTCTCCCATCTCTCCATCCATTCATTAACATTCATCCATTCTTTCGATTCACTTACTCTCCCATCTCTCCATCCATTCATTAACATTTATCTATTCTTTCGATTCACTTACTCTCCCAACTCTCCATCCATTCATTAAGTTATCTATTCTTGCGATTCACTTACTCTCCCAACTCTCCATCTATTCATTAAGTTATCCATTCTTGCGATTCACTTACTCTCCATCCATTTATTGTTATCCATTCTTGCGATTCACTTACTCTCCCATTTCTCCATCTCTAATTTTATTTATCCATTCCATTTTTTTCGTCTGATAATTTTGATTTTTTATTAATTCATTCATCCATCCATTTATTCATTCATTCGTTTCAATCCTTCGTTCGTTTTGGGAGTTGGTTGCAATTACAATAGCATCTTAAGCAGAATATTACTAGGTACGACAATTAATTCATAAAATTTTTAATCACTTATTTTCCAACGTAATTCTTTTAAAAGTGTAAGCATTAAAATCTTCCGCATTTGAACTAATACGGACTATTACAACCAGGAGAAAAAGATATCTTACTGTCACCTACTATAGCAATTCAAACAGCTTGCGATACACGCTGTTACTATTCAGTTCTCATATGCACGCACGCAATTTTAGGATTTTCTTGCAACATGCAGCGCCTGTTATATACAGTCTCATAGTACTGCATTCAATACAGGTGTGCGATGTATGTATAGTGGAGAGACAAGTTCGAACCTTTCAATTTCGTTTTTTTTTTTTTTTTTTTTTTTTTTGCAAGACGTTTGTTGTTTTGCTGTGTCAAAATAAGACCCAACATGAAAAATCAGCTATTCAAAAAATTAGCGAATTTTCGTGCGGCGAGAAAAATAGCAACAAGTGTCACTAGCTTTTTTATCCGTCTCTCTCGGTTCGATCCTACCCGTTCCTTTAACTTTAACGGTAAAGTGCGGTTTGAGGGAGGGAGTTTGATAATTGTTAACAAATACCTAACAGTTAATAACGAAAGTGCAATCAGAAATTCATGAATAGAGTGCATACAACATCCCCTCAATAATTTTGTAAGAATTGCACAAATTAGTAAGTTCAGTAGATCTCAGTAGATCTACAAAATTTTGCACTGATCTATACAATTTTGTTAGTTAGCTTTTTCGCGGATAGTTGGTTTACACTCTAACATATTTAGATTCAATTATCTTAAGAATGAGGTTGTCTCATAAATACTTAATATTGCATCATGAATTGCGCATCACCATTTAACTTCGTTTTGGCTTCTAAAGGCCTGTTAAATGGCTCTAGCGCGCGAGCAAAGGCAATAGGGTCACCCTAATATCTTCATGTAATCGAAATCCTAGTTATGACTATTATAATTTATCGCGCTGATTCAAGATACAAGTCACTCTGAGTATTCAGAATCTAAAAGACAACCCTTATGGAAATAACTGCATATTAAAATGCAATAAATATTTGAAAGACTCGTTTGTCTCACAATTTGTACAAAGATAAGAAAATGTCCAAACACTGGAATGTCTGGGAAGTAACGTTATTTTAAGTACCGGTGAAAAGCGGTAACGGTGTTAATAAATAAAGAAACTTAATTTAATAGTAAAATGTGAGTTTTAAGAACTATCTAAAGACGCAAGAATGATAGCTGCTGTTCTTGCATGACTGGTGAAATTTAGCGGGCGCGTGGTGTCGCGCCGCGCCATGACTGGATGATATCGTGACTGTGTGTTTCATTGATTCTGATTGGATGAGCAGTAAACTAAAGGATTTTTCGCGAGCTATGATTGGTTTGTCCTTTTAGAAAGTTGCAAAGCTCCAAGTAGCTCTATATGCCGTCAACAGGACATTTTGTTGCCTACTAAGGCATGTCCTCGAAGCAGCTAGGCATACCATCTGGATGATATATATAGCTTCAATCACTATAAAATTCTTTTGATTTCTTGAATTTCAAATTTGCCTACTAAAGCATGTCCTCGAAGCAGCTAGGCATACCATCTGGATGATATATATAGCTTCAATCACTATAAAATTCTTTTGATTTCTTGAATTTCAAATTTGGCGTGCACTGGTGGGGTGTTACTGTTTTCTTCCGCCTTGGTCCTATGAATGCATCACACTATAAAAAAGAGACATTTCAGTGAACCATTGATTTTAAGCTTGCACATCATGTTCTCCACATGTTATCTACTGTACCTTGCTATAGCCTGTCGCTCTATTAACGTACATTTTTGAAGCTGCTTACTAAACACGGAGATTTCTGAAAGAGAGAATATATACCAATTTAGCCCTGGTGTGTGTAGTGCGATATACTGGATAAAAGATTCCAATACCTTGATCGACTTTAGCCTCGTACATGTTCTGTAAGTTCCGTAGAAAATCTGCAAATACTGCAATAAGGGCCGACTGATCCTGGTTTGAATGTACCAAGAATAAATATCAGTAAAAATGCCTCCAGGGAAAGGAGGCAAGGGGGTAAAGGAAGGGAGTGGGTGAAGGGGAGGGCAAAGAAAATGGGGTGGAGGAGGGGAAGAAGAAGAAGGGAGACGCTGTGCGTCGTGGGACTGTTTTGCCTGACGAAATAAACGCCATCTTGGAAATATATCCCTAAAAAGGTCCCACAATGCACTACAACACCAGCAATACCAACTTAACCCAGTCTTTTCCTCAACCTCGGAATGACTAATAGTCTCTTCTTAAGTATTTAAATTATGCAAATCATAACCTGAGTATCAGGCTCTCTTGGGGGGAGGGGGAGGGAAAAAGGGGAAGATGAGAGAGACCTTCCTTCCCTTCTTCCCCTCCCCCTCTCCCAACCCCTCCCCAGCCGAGGCCTGATTCTCAAGTTATGCAAATCAGAGACACGTAATGTCTATGCCCTCTGTTAGTTAAAACAACATGCTTACCTCTTCTTCCTCTTCCCAGCTATCCCAGTCAGACATGTCTGATCCTTCATCGTCATTCTGTGGAGCCATGCGTGGGGTTCCTCTACCACTACCATGTGATGCATCTAGAGCCACGGACTCACGCAACAACCCAACATTATCCACTACAAATAGACGGGCAAAATAGTAAGTGGATTTAAGTAGGATTTGTTATTATATATTTAACAAATTTACGATGGTTGAGCGTGGTATGTCCTCTTATTTACCACGATATGACGTCAAAAGTTGGTCAAAATGTTATGGACTCACGAGGCGTAAGCCGAGTGGGTCCATAACTAATTTTGACCAACGTTTGGCGTCATATCGTGGTAAATAAGAGGACATACCACGCTAAACCATCGTAAATTTGTTTTTTACTACAAAACTCACAAAACTCTAGGAAATAGACTGCACGAAATCTTGCATGACGCCATTTGTTGGTATGGCCTCTTATTTACGTTTTTTAACCAATCAGCGCGCGAGAAAATTTACAATTGTGGTAAAATATCCAGTTTTAGTTTTCCATTCCTTCTCTTCTTCTCTTATTTACATGATCATGCATTATCTTCACTGTCAACCACAACAGCGCCATCATCACTCTCATCATCGACATTATCATCAGCAGCATCATCCCCACCACCAACATCATCAGCATGATCATCAGCTGCCACATCATCATCATCATCACCTCCATTATCATCACTATCATCAACGCTATTATCATTATTATCCCCATCCCTATCAACAGCAGCATCGTTACTACCTTACCATCTTAACATACAATACATCACGTGACTCAAAGTATTCTATGTACTTATTACCAGACTCCTCGTCCTCCTCGTCCACAGGGATGCCTGGCTCATCTACAGGGCTAGTAGGGATATCATTACTAAGTCTGTATAGGTCTGGTGTGTTTGTTCGACTTGGACTCTCCTCACCAATCAAGCGAAGAAGATCTGGTTCCTAATACACACAATAAAAATAAATAGAGCCAATACTTTGATTCAACTGCTTTTGAAAGAAACGAAGGACACTCACTTGCCCCTAGGGTTACGTTTGAGCAAAAGGTATTGCCAGCTAAAATAACAAAGGTCTAAAAAGGTCTAGACAAACACAACAATTTGAATACTGTACTCCCATTTCGAGTTCACCTTTGCTTAGCCTTAGCCTCAATGGCGTACAAATGTGCTCTTTTCTCTTATTTAGGCAGATCGTATAGTAGGAATTTACGCACTGCAGACCAAGACAAGTTGATTAAAATGCCATAGGTTTTTGTTGAATGACTGAATATTTTTAATGTGGTTAAATGAAATTTAGGCAAAGTTAGACTCGATCTGAGTAGCAGCGAATAGTCTACGACAGCTGTTGTTTCCATTTGTTGTCTGCCCGCTTACAATCACCTAACGCCAAGCTCATCTACTAGTGATGAGTTTAACGCACAACCGACGCTAAAGCTGAGCAACAGAGAACTCGAAACTGGAGTATTGGTAGGTTGAACCAATGTTAGGAATACTCCAATTCCCTAGTGCAGAAAGAGAGGGAGAGTTACTCACATAGTCGACTCTTTGGCTGATGGCTCTGAAGATGTGGGTCAATGTTGGCTGGTCCAGGAATTCGCAAGCCTTCAGTGACATTTCTAGTAGCTGTCTCAATGTGGTCAGATCTAAAGGCTGTAGAATGAATATTGAAAAGATTACACTGAAGTACTGTAAGGAAAATGATTACTGATCACGTCTGAGTCACGTCTGACTGTGAAACCAGGGGCAGATCCAGGGGAGGGGTGCAGGGGGTGCGCACCCCTCCCTGGATACACTTTGTGCTCCTACTTCGAAGATAACCAATTTTGTTTTTTGCCCTTTGATTCTAAGGGGTGCACCCCTCCCTGGGTTAACATTGTGCGCAGCACCCCTCCCTGAACAAAATCCTGGATCCACCCCTGGAAATGGCACAGTTACGGTACGGAATGCGGAATGAATTAACGATCTCTGTTGGACCAATAACAGTGCGCAAGATCGCTGGTCGCCCATTCAAAACGCTTGGCAACGGCACCGCCATTATCAATGTACGGCATGTTGGCAACTTGATTTTTTCAGCCATACGAAAATTGCTCTTATTCTAATCTACAACTAGACCCAACCTAGGAGTAACTGTTATATGTTCCAGGCGAAACAAGTAAAAGGCGCGCTCGCGGAATGCATAGAAAATTTGTCGGTCCAGTTCTCCCTTACTTGCTCCTTAGTGTTTACCGTGTGATAAGATCAAACTGGGTCGAAATTTGCCACGTGCATGATTTTTAGTTGTTTTACCTTAGTAGACATGATAACTTCACTGACACCGATCAAAGCATAGTTAAAGTACGTCTGTACCAGGTCATGGATCGACTCTCTGGAACACAAACAAGTGATAAAATATATATATAGGATTAGTATAAACCTACTAATGGACTATCACTAATCCTGTGCTCTGATTGACTGAGCTATTTTAAGTGATAGACCAGCTAAAAGTAGCGGTTTTGAAAACCAAAACAACGCAAAAATAAATGATTTCAACCTAACTTCAACATCATTTGCACTCATTTATTTGCAAAATTTTCGCCCTTCAAGAAGTGAGACCCCGTATATTACTGTTAGGCAGGCTAAGAAGCACACTAACCTGTCCTTGCTAGTCTTGGTAAGCTCCTTCGTTCTGGACAAGATATACTGCAAACTGATGGTAGAGCAATTATATCATAAATCAATGTGAATGGTAGGTGCTACCAAAGATATATAGAAAACCCGCAGGAAGTCTCCATATGCCCTGACCCGAGAAGTGGAGGTATAGAAAACCCGCATGAAGTCTCCATATGCCCTGACCCGAGAAATGGAGGTATAGAAAACCCGCAGGAAGTCTCCTCATACCCTGACCCGAGAAGTGGAGGTATAGAAAACACGCGGGAAGTCTCCATATACCCTGACCCGAGAAGTGGAGGTATAGAAAACCCGCTTGAAGTCTCCACATACCCTGACCCGAGGGGAGGAGGTATAGAAAACCCGCGGGAAGTCTCCATGTACCCTGACCCGAAAGGAGGAGGTATAGAAAACCCACGGGAAGTCTCCATGTACCCTGACCCGAGAGGAGGATGGGAACCCCCTCCCCATTGTCTTCTCTCCGTTTCCCCACTGGGATTCCCGTGATGGGGGGTCAGGGGGTAACAGTATCGGGTATGCTAATCGTATCTCTTAGGGGTAAAAATCAGCGATTTGATATCTTTTAGATCGGAAAAAAATGAAATTTAGAATTTCGGGGTTAAAAATCGTCCAACCACGCCCTTTTTAAAAGACTTCCGGTATCTTTTAGTTCCCCTCTTCCGGGCTGGGTCCTATGATTCCCTGGATAGTCTCCAAACTGGGCAGTAATGAAATATTTCCTTGTTTATATTACAGTCATACACAACGTGGGATAATCTACCATAACTGGGATTTTATTAGAATGACAATTTTAATTTATTCTTACCCATCCACTAGAGAATGACAAATGGCAGTCTCTTCTAAGAATACTTCGATATAATGGATAAGAACAGGGAATACTACAACCTAAACGACAAGAAACGAAATTTTAAACAACAAAAAGAGACTGAAAAACAAAATATAAGGGCTGAGAGCTACACACACTCCATGCTTACCACTTTGTCTACTTGATTGGTTTTCAAGAAATTCTTAAATGCTATGTGAGCTTCTGAGAAAAAGTGCTTGCCAAACTATAAGAAACAAAAAAACTTGTCATCGCTTGTTACCACTGCAGGTACACCAGTGGCGCAGCTCAACGGGATCGAACTGAAAGCACGTAAAAGCATAAAGAGATAGCGAGAAAGAAATAAGTCGGCACAATTTACATATGATAGTAATATGGACTGACATGTCTCTATCCTGAAGAGTAAGAACCCATATAGAACCATCAACGAGAAGATAAATAGTGTCATTTGGATGTTGTTTGTTCTCACCTGTTGAGCGTTTTTCTCGGTGGATTCTGGTCTTGTAGAACAACTGTGTGAAGACAGAAAAATAGAGCACTTGGAATCAACAAACGATATTATAACATCAGCTAAGTATTACTCCATTATCGTTACATATGAGACACTGTTATTCAAAAGGACCCACAATTTTTTAATTATTTATTATAATTTTATTTATTTATTTATTTTAATCTGTGCTAGGATTCTGTAATGCTTACCTTAAGAAGCCATCTAGAGGGATATTGAATGGAGCTGTTTGTATATGACAAAAAGACTTTAAAGACGAGCCTAAAATGATATCAAATAAAAATGACGTGTCAAATTTTAAATTGGTGATTCGTGAGTTATCACGTGATGACTATGACGTCAAAGGATTGAACGCGAAATTTGAAGTAAATAAAACTTCGGGCAACGCTATTCAAAACTTGGTTAATATTAACCCTAGCTCAAGACAAGACGTATGTAAAGACTTTAATTGTTTTCAGATATGCAAAGACAATTGAAAATTTGAGCCTCCTCAAGTAAGTATTGGTGAAAAAAAAGAATAAGAATAAAATAAGAAATATAGTAAAACTGACTTACTCAGAGGCTTGTCTGGGAATGAATAGGCAAACGCACACAATAACATAGTTAGAATCTGATCTTCTGCTTCGAGTTTCTACATCAGGGGAAGAAGAGAAAGAAAAAAATGATCAGCTAATTAGATAAAGATTTGTGGTGTAAGCTGCAAAATCAGGGAAGCTTACTGTGTGGATACTCCGATCGGGACCACTATGATAAATTAGTATCATTAACCAAAAAATATTGCGACATTTAGTTCATCATAGTTTAGCGCATCGAGATAATAAGAGAGTGAGAACGTGTTGATTTAATTGGCTAACACAATTTCCAGGTCCAGGTGAGCAACAGTACAGTAATTACTTGAGCGCTTTTTGTATGGATGGGAAACTAATCGCTTCTCATTCATTTAAACACTTGGTACAGCACTATCGCCAAAGACGCGGCACGTCCCTATCGTTTGATATTCACAATCATCACATGAGCTTTCCTCTGACAGTAACAATTCTCAAAGAATGTAGATGGTACATTACATCATCACAATGAAATGGCTTCCCATCATGTTTAGTAAGATATTTATCTAATGCAGTATTACACTTAGACAGATGTAGATATAGGAAAACGTGGCATAAGTATGGTAGTGTTAAGGTACCTGGTCAACGCCCAAACTAGAGTGGAAATAAAGATGAGACAGCATAATCGTTTCCATGGCTACTACTGAAAGCTTGTCGTAACCAGAGTATTTTAAGATTCCATGGACCTGCAACATATCCATACAAACACGATAACACTGTAAGACATTTTGACAAGAAAGTAAGAGACGATTAACAGGAAGGGAATCATACCTTGCTAAGCCAGATTTGGAGACCTTTCTTCACTTCATTAACAATTAACATGGCAGCACGACTGCAGCGCTCTGGGTCCTACAAAATACACCATTATTGTTACTGTCATCACTATCACTGTCATCATCATCATTGCCATCATCACTGTAATCATCAGGGGTAGATCCAGGATTTTTTCTAGGGGGTTGGGGGTGCACCATTCAGGATTTTCGTTTTAGGAGGGGGTGCACCCTTTGCTTACAAACTCAAACACCAATAATGCAGAAGATATTAGCTCATCTGGGGGTGCACTCCCCCTGCAACCCCCCCCCCCCCCCCCCCCCAGACCCTAGTAATCATTATCATTGTCATCATCAATATATTTATTATCTTCATTATCGTCATCATTATCACCATTATCATCATCATAATCGTAGTCATCAGCATCATCACTAGACAAGTGTCATCATCATCATCATCAACATTATCATCAGAGTCATGGTGATTGTCATCATCATTATCATCAGAGTCTTGGAGATTGTCATTATTGTTACTGTATTTAATGTTTAATCATTTGGTAGAGAGATTTTAAATAATCCAAAATAAAGTGTGTTTTACTGTGATAAAGAATTATACCTTCCATGTAGATGGTGGTTGATCAAGATAATATCTTAACCTCCCAGCATGAGATATAGAGTTCCTCAAGGCAATACAAGCCCCATAACACAGTAAGGTATTCTCTCTTGTAAGGTGATGGTCCCATAAGTAAGCTAGAGGTGCCATATTGAACCATCGTATAGTCTCTGCCACTACAGGAAGAAGCTAGAAAAAAGTACTATTGATATAAGAGATTTAGAAACAGGAGACTGCAGTACACTCTGCAACCTAGTCTAGTGATGGTACAATTAAAGTGCACCTAACCCCTGATACAATACTTTCAGTATTGATTCTACATAATGTGAATAGTTGAATGGTGAAATATTTCTTCATTCATGCATTGCATGTTTAAGTTATAAAGGTTTATACTTCCAAAAAGTTACTGACTGTGACGTAACCCCAGACTTCATTCAACATATAAATTTTGACTGGTTCATACAAACAGTATTTCAAAAGCATCATTATTACACCCAAGGTTTCCACAATGTTTATTGTAAATTTAATGTCTCATAATGGCTAGTCTGACTTGAGTATTGAAAATTTAAAAAAATACACTCAAAAGCCCGGAGTGATGTCACAGTCAGTAACATATTGGGAAATCCAAAGAAAAAATATATTTCACTTTTCAACTATTCACTTTATGTAGAATCAATAGTTAAAGTACTGAATCAGGGGTTAGGTGCACCTTAAGGGTTAGAGGGCTAGGCTAGGACAAGAAAATTATTGTCTTACCTGCTGTCCCATTCTACGCAGCTCCCATCTAGAATCACCTAAACATTCTACTGTCTGGAAAAGGATCTGCAATTAAAAACAAAAATTATTTACCATCATTATATGTTGAAGAAAATATGGCCCAAGTCAGTCAGTGCGAGTGTGGGTTAGTTCGTATGACGCGAGAGAAAGAGCATGCATGTGCGTATGTGCTAGAGAATTAAGAGAGTGATTTTTTTGAAAAACATTTTTTATTGGTATAAATTTGTGCAATTACATTATGTTTTATCTCTTTCATATATAATCTTAGTCATAGACTTACATACCTGAGTAAGGACACAAGTAAGAGACTCTAGTTCAAGGTGTACAGCCCATTCAGGTAAATTATCCCTAGACAGACTTAAAACCATTAGAAATTAATCCTGTATATTGTTAATAAAAGCACTATGTGTGTTGAATCAATTTAGGAAAAGTGTGATCATACATACTTGTCTTTACTTGAATTATCAGAAGTCATCCCTTTGTTGTAATGCAACAAACCATCTGCTGTTAATAGAAGAATGACGTTTGTTATTTAATATTGATACATAAAGTAGACATTTCTATTATAATGAATATTGAATACTCGTATGTTGGCCATGTTGAGTGATCCAACAACTCAACAAGGGAATTTGGTCTTAACCGGTATTGAGCATTGAACTTGCAATGGTAACAGTTTGATGCTTAGACCCCTAGTCCCATCCCCTTCACAGACAAACTACCCCAACCCCACTATTAATCCTGCTGGTGTGGGTATTATATAACCATTGATTTCATTGGTACGCACTGATTGAGACAACAGCTGCAATGGGATAATTGAGCAAAAGATTATTGCCAATCATGTTTGGTACCTTTCCACACTCTGATTGACAGCAGGGTAATTACTGATATTTTCTCACAATTAGTATGTAGAAGGAAAAAAGTGGTAAATTAACAAGGCTATAGATTAAAGTTGATGGGCTTGTGGTAACATCATCAGTATGGTTACACTTACTAGTTTCTTGATCAATTTTTCCCAGAGGTGAAGCTAAGCATTTAACTATCTCACTAATAGATCCTGAAACCTAGAAAACAGGAACAATATCAAATAATATAAATATACCAGCAAGACATGCATAGTTTTTTATTCCAGTATTTTTATTATTGGTGAACAACATATTGTTGCCCTCTGAGAGCCATTACCGGGAAAACAAAAAAAATTGTTCACATGATACCCTCTCACCCAATCAGAGTATGAGAAAAATGGACTTTCACAGTTAATGGTATAACGATGATGATGATTATGCTACATGATGATGATACAATGATGAATAGTTGCACCCTCAGCTTATAAGTATTCGTCATTATACTAACATACATTTTATGCTCATTCTTACCAGTAAAGAAGGTTTGGAGTTATTTTTATCAATTCCTAAATTGGCAGCTTGGCAGAGTAAAGAATTAGCCTGGAAAAAATAGAAATGTTAAGTTATTTCAGGAAAATAACAGTAATTACAATAAATCCATCCCTGTCAATAAAAAATCTAATTGCAAACTTAATATAATATTAATAAGTCAATCTACTGGGTTAACATAAATATTTGAAGTTTTTGTTATATTTTTGTGTGAGAAAAATGGATTTGAAGCACAGGTACTGGGATTGAGGTCACTGAGAATGGAAATTGGATGAAATCTTTAACCTCCAAATTTCATTGCACCCTAAAACAACCTCTGGGGTGATGTAAGTCGGCTAACTCATAGATCATCAGGGCATGGCTAACTCATATATCAAACCCTTAAAAAAACTTCAGGGCTGATCAAAGTCAGGGCATGGCTAACTCACAGGTCAAACCCTGAAACAACCTCTGTGCTGATCAAAGTCAGAGCATGGCTAGCTCACAACTAACTCTAGATAGATTACTTACAACAGCCACTTCATTGGATTTTGGAGGTCTGAAGGGTCGTTTTGGATATGTTTGACAAGTAACTGAATACTGACGAATAAGTTTTCTTGTTCTAATTGCATCATCATCAACTATGCTGAAGGATGACGCTCGCCTGTAAAGAGTACAAGACAATATAATAAACATCAATTTTGGCACCACTATCAATATTAAAAGGTTTGTAAACATTGTTCAGCATCAGAATTTCAGGAATCATACAGGAGTTTAATAAGAAATGTTTGCATATCATTTTTCTTCTGTTTCTTTTTTCCCTTTCTCAAGAGAATATTCTTTGTTTTTTCCTAATGTATACATTTTTAATCAACTAGAACTTACTTTGGTTGTCTGCTCCAAGCTTCCCTTGTACAAGTTGGGCTCTGTAATATATAAGACAGGCAATTATTAATCTTAATTCAAAGTCAGAGTTCAAAGAATATATTGAACTTCAATGTTCTAATAGGAAATTTAATTTGTTATACTCAGTGCATTTCTTTCATTGATATATTTATATAATATCTTGTTATTATAATAATGACAAATGTAAAATTGTAGTCCAACCTCATTCAGAGATGTCAAAAATAGAGGACCACAAGTTTATTAGTTGTGACTGTCACATGATTTGTGATTTATGATATTTTTTCCCACGAGGGGAGGGACACCACAACAGCATAGCCAATTACTGTAGGCCCTGTAGTGTTAGCATGTGCACTGAAAATGGTGGTCACCAGCGTCTTCAGTGGATCTTTTACAGATGTCACCCTCCAGGGCTTAAAATAATGGCTGCTAAGACGCTGGTCATGATGACCAGCAAAATTGGTTTTAGCTTTGTCATACCTCATTTCTGACTCAACATTACTGGTCAAAATGATTGGCAAGGCAAATATTTGACCAGAAAAGTTCCAATTCTGGGCAGACATTGTCTGATCTCCGGCTATTATTTTAAGCTCTGACCCTCAATAATTAAAGGTGATTGACCTACCTGCTTAGACGAAGAAACAGCTTCAATGTATACACTTTCATCTTCCTGTTGAATTAAGAAAAAGACACTGAGATAGAAACATGACTATATTATTGTTATTAAAATAGTAAACTGTACAATAGTATTATAGCATAGTATATTGTACCTTGATTGTCATAGGAGTAAAGCTATTAGACATCTGGGATGAAATAGCTCCAAAACTGCTACTTTTTAGTTGGCTTGATGGAGGAGAGGTATCAGACTGACGCCTGCAAAAAATGATCATCAAATTAGTACATATTATCACATATAGTATGATTTTCATAATTCATACATCACAGCTGACATCAAAATACCAGCTTTTCAATCTATAGAAGCAACAGATATATCAAAAAAGCGGCATAAATTATATTACACCAGAGATAACTCTCCCTACAGAGGCTTAGAGCCATCATGTGATACTAGCAGCCATGATAGTAGGAACAACAATAGTCTTTTTCCCCCTAGAAACTGGTTTTTTCTGTCATGTAAATCAGATTAGACCAGATTCAATTGTTCCTGCCTCCTGTCATGGCTGCCATCATGTGATGGTGCAAAGCCTCTATCAGCCCTATGCATGTTAAGTGCTTTCATACATGCAATGCACAAATTTCTCAAGTCACTTTACATTATTGAAAGTTTTAAAAATCAATTAGAGCTATGTTGCAACTCATTATTAATTAATAAGCATTTATTGTCAAATGTGATCAAAAGAAAACTAAATCGTATGTTATTTATAATATTGTGTTATATCTTGAGGTGGTTAATAATTATCAGAGTTTAACTTTTCAGCGTGGACTTCAGAAAATAAATAAAACAATTATCAAGAAAACAATCCTGCTTGCTAGTTATTTTAATAGTATTATTAGATTGACACCTTTCTTTCTGTACTGATACAATGGCTTCTTCCTTAAGGTTGTTTGGACACTCAGCATGTATTGGCATCAAAGATGCATCAGTCCATGACCTTGGCAAAGAGAAAACAATTCCTTTGGTTTAAATATTTATTATTTAATTGTCTTATGTAATCTTTATTATTTATTATCTATTTATTGCTTATAGATTTGTTGAATTGCCAGGTGCGTGGGACATGAGATATAGGAAGGGAAGACTTGTCTGAGATGAGTGTGTGAGTTTTAATTCATTTTCAACCCTAACACTTCCTTATTTCTTTATCGTAGTTCCTGAAAACATCCACCCTTATGCAAAAACCACAAACAAACAGTTAAGACAACGCTCCCTCTTCTTACCATTGAACTCCCTCAATCTTTTGCTTGGAGAATCAGATATTTTAATGGAACTACACAGTCATATGAAAAATACTGATACAAATTTGAAAGTTTTGAGAACTTTGTTGAAACTATTGTGAAAGTGGACTGTGGGTTCGAGACTATGCATAGCAACAGGCATTGCAGCTTTGGCTAGGCATGTCAACTGTCTGAATCAGAGAAATGGACTAAATAACAATCTTTGACAAATGTTTTATACTAGCATTTAGGCTGTTCCAATACCCAACTTTTAGGTCTAAATTATGCAACATAATAAAATTGTTTAAAATATTGATTGTTTTTACAAGTGAGTACTAACCTTTGCCTGCCTTGTCCACTAGATGGGATGGCAGAAAAACAGTACTTTTAATGAACTGATTTATATGTCATGGCATATTAATAAAATAACCTATTGATTGTGTGTGAATACATTGTTTGCATACCAGTCCAGCATAATTAAAGTGCATATGACACGAAAAAAATTTAATGTTAAAAATGTGTATTTTATTGTCATTAATAAGAATAACACAGTTAAATTTGTTTCAAAAACGTATTTCTCTAGAAATTCAAGAAAATTTAGCACAAGTTGTGACGTCATTTTGTTTACAAGTCTCCAGATTTAGTTGCAAATACACGAAATATGTTTGAATGTGGAATCTTAATTTCAGGTAGTACACTTTTCAGTTTCCCAACATTGGAAGAGTACTACGTAAGCTATCAAATGAAATTGAATAAAATATGCCCTTTGTTGTTATTTTATACGAATTACAATTTATATTTTGTGCATTACTACTGAATCTAGAGTATGTGTCAACAAAATGACGTCACAAATTGATATTAATTTTCTCACTTATCTCAAGAAGTAAGCTTTTGAAACAAATTTCATTACGATATATTTATTATTACTAACAAACTATACATTTTAAACGATGAAATGTTTTCGTGTCATATACACTTTAAGTAAACATGCAAGAACTAATTTATCTTATGTGCACCTGGGTCCCCAAAAAGAGAGGTTCCGAGAGAACCAATTTAAGCTATGATGCTCCTCACAAAAATGTACACTGGAGGTATATTTAGTTAAATTTTAATTAACTTATAACTTTTATTTTCAGCTTAAAATCACCATGTTTTAGATTCTTTCTTAACAGTCCTTTCAGCTTGGGCATGTTATCTTCCCATTTAGTATCAAGTATAGTCCTCAGGGTTCGTCCCAAGGTAACCACTTCAAATCCAAGGACTATTCAAGGAGTATACAAGGACCCAAAAATGAATTTTCAAGGAGTATCAAAGGAAAAAAAACCGGATTCCCAAATTGGGAATTCTTGGGAATTTCCTTGAATTCCCAATTTGGACACCAACATTGGGATTTATTGTTGGGATTTATTGTTGGGAGTTTCCTTCTAATACCCAATAGAAAAAACAAAATTCCCAACAAACTAACAATGGGAATCAGTGCCACATTCCCAATTTCATTCTCTCAGGAAATTGGATGGGGATTCGTTGGGAATTAAGGAAATTCCCAACAAATTCCCAATTTGGGAATCCATTTTTTTGTTCAGCTAACTATGAAAAGGTTTTACGTGGTGGTTGCACATGGCGGACTTTCAGATTTTGCGGTCTTTCTGACTAGATCTATTTCAGAACTATGCAAGTAATGATCAAAGCAAAAATTCAGGGAGTGTTCAAGGAGTTTTGCTAAAATCGTAAAATTCAAGAGCTTTTCAAGTGCTCTTGAAAACGTGAATTAAACTCAAGGAGTTTTCAAGGAGTTTAGGAGTAGCACGAACCCTGAATCCTCTTTCTCAAGCTGTAACCCTACTTTGTTCAGCATCAAAGGGGGATGGTTGACAAATAGAAGTATGAATAATTCATACACATAATATACTTAATAGGAAAACATTATACCCAAGCTGAAAAGGCATAAATTTATGGTCAGTATTAAACATTTTTGCTTAAAGTGTTTAGTCACAAAGTAGTAATATTAAGAGAAATCTTAATTGATTTTTCATGCATAATTTAGTAAGAGGGAAGGCTAGATAGTAGTGTGAGTAAAGCATTAATCATGACTGGAATATGTATTTTTTTATATCATTAATTCATAAAATTGTCACTTTAAGTCTATTACATGCCATACTTCAAGTCCATTAGTCTAGTTATTCAAAGACTGATAAGCTGTTTCATGCATGCAATCTTAAAAGTTAATAAATCTGATTCATGGAAGCCAAAATATTCCTTGTCCTGAGCAAAAGGTCAAAGAATCATTTAAGCAAACTTGTGTATTCACCATTTTCCATACATGTATTGGTTTTGAGGTTGCAAGGTCCAAATTTGATTTATCCTTTGAAAGTTTCTTGGCACCTTGCTTGAGTGCTTTGTGTTTGAACAGTGAACCGATGTATGGAAAATGGTGTATACGTAGATGCAGAAAATATCCACATCCTTGATTGGAATTGTTTTTTTACAGGGGATGGTCAAGGTACAAAAGAAAGAGTCAAGGGGAAGGGGAAGGGTTAAAAATGTTAAACATTGAGAAAAGTTTTAATATGTAAATTAGCCATTAACATTGTTAAGAATCCCTTTGAGGGGGTGTGGGTCCATGGGAAGCTTCTGACCACTCCCTGGAATCATCAATGGTACCCTCACAACGATGTTGCCAGGTTACTACCAAGCTTTAGAAAACATGTTTCTTTCTTACCTGATCAGATTCTCATCCACAGATGCAGAAGCAGAAGCACTACTTCTGGAAAGTGCAAATGTTGGAAATATATAATGAATGTGGTTTGCTATGAGGAACTTGAGGATCAGTTCATATGCCAGTAGTCGTCCTTCTCTCCACTCCCATGACTGCGACACAAGGTGCACTGTTGCTTTGGATGAATTATCTGAATAACAAAACAAGGGGTTTAACAATCATGAATGGCCCTTCGAACAACCCACTATTTTATTAGGCAAATATTGGATTGGATTTTAATTTTATTACAAATTTTGATTAAAGGCTGGTACATTTTTAAAATGTGGTGTTTATAATAGACACACATTTGGCAAATAGATGGATCTATATATGATAACATAATCGATATTTCAATTGCCAACCAGAAATCTATTGGACGAATCAACAAAGCAAATTGACAAAACCTATTGTTAAAATGGTTAGCACATTAACATCACAATGCTAATTTTTATAAACATTATTGTCCACATATAAAACTAGCTTTCCTTGACACTCAGAACATTAGATTGGGAAAGGCCTGTTTTACCAAGAAAATCAGGCTCTATCACAATATGATTAAGTGAATTATAATACAAAAGGGTAATGAAAGGTGTACGTACCTTCTAATAACTTCTGTACATTTCTCATACTAATCCTCTGATTCTTCAGTAGTGGATGCTTTCCAGAAACAGACCCTCTTTTACTAGCCAAATGGGATACCCCCTCCACACCTAAATCACAGATGTTAGACACCATAGCCATGTCTGGAGAAGGACTAGCTGTACGTGCTTGAGACGTCGAAGCTACTGATGTTTTTGGTGGCAGAGGGGATATTCTAGTTCTTGTCTCAGGGGTGGGAACCCTGTGGTTGTCAGTGTTTTGTATATATTGATCTCCACTAGTTACATGTTGCTGGAGGTCTGAGGTCAAAATTTCAGTGTCTACTTGCCAGTCTGCTGCTAAACCTTGCAGAACAAGCTTGAGAAGAACTGGACTGCTACTTTCTTTGGCAACTGAAATGTGAAGAAATCATTTGTTCCTTGCCAATAATATATAATACGTCGATAACTCAAGGAGTGATTGCTCAGTCTCTTGAGTAAGAGGCCCATGACTGAAGTGCTTCATGCCAGATTGATAAGGAATTTGGAAAATGATTTTCCAAAGAGAGCAAAAAAGCAATCCTATTTACATACAACAGCAAGTCCAGGAATCAAACCCAAGTCCCTTCATGAGAGGTAACCATTCTCATTGGCACGGCATGCATGAAACCAAACTGAACCTATATGTATCAAAAATTATTCTATGAATAAAAAAAAAGAAAATTACCTAGAAACTTGAATACTGCACTGGTCGCTTGTCGTACAGTAGATGCAGGGTGCATAAGGTAGAGGTTAAAGGTTGAGAAGTAAAGTGGCCATGTTGGAAGTAAATACCCTGGAGGAATGTGCTAGTGAAACAACAAATTAAATATAATGAATTTTTTAATAACTATCTTTGGTGCTACCCAGTGGTGGATCCAGAAAGGTTTCAAGGGGAGGGGGGAGGTGACTGTTACCTAGAAAGGCACACATAGCATCCTTTTCAGGTTTTATCCTATTGTCTTTTCTTATTATTTTTCAACTATGAAGAGGGGTGGCTAACTAGGGAATGCAACCCCTTTTGATCCTCCTTAACTATTATATTCCTGCTATGTCGTTCAGTACCTTGATAAGAAAGACACATACTCCAAGTAGACCCTCAGCTTCATATGCCTCAAGAAATTTAAATTCTGACCTAAGTACAGCCATATGTGGCAGCTCTGTTGTATTGTTTTCTTTAGATTTGGAAGTTTCTTGGATTCCTTTACACAATCTATGTACAACTTCTTGGAAAGCAGAGAAAGCTTGCTGAAAGGAGAAAATGCAAAGGTGACATCAATACATGTGTCTAACAAGAATATAGACCTCTTGAGCTTGTAATGAGTGTAAAGTTTTCCCATTGCAGACCATGTGCGATTCCCTATCATTTTAGAGCAACACCTGAATGTATGACCACCAATAATGTACAAATTTATACTATCATGTTGCCTATTATGCAATCAGCATTGCAGGATTGTCTTATCTTATCTCTGATCTACATGTAAACACTAATAATTGTAAAATGGCAAGACAAAAGTATATATATTATCGGTGGTCATAGTTTGAGCTTTGCGCTGTAACAGTTGCAAATGAGAAGACATATGGATATTAATACACAAACAAAGAATCTTATCTTTGCCAAATAGAGAAAACACAAGGGAAATTGATCTTTTTTGCTCAGGTGGAATGATTATATGTGTCGTTTATTGCATCATTTTTTGTTTATCAAAAAAAAAAATTTCTCAAGGGAATGACAGGTGGTCTGAAATGGGAAAACCTTTTATTTAATATAATGATGAATTATGATAATAACAGTACCTGAAATTCACATCTTGAGAGGATAGAGGAGAAAGCTTTTGTTGCTTGATCTCTGATGCTGAGTTGAGGATGAGCAAGTAAAGAATACAGCACAGAATGAACAGAATCAAGGATGAAAGAAGGCAGTGTACTTTGCTCACACTTTCCAAACTATAACATAACAAACATTCAATCTTCATCTGTTAACTGAGCAGCAAAAAAAGTTACAGCAGAAATGATTTTTGCACAAGGGAAGAAAAACCAGAGAACCAGAAGATTAGACATCTGCACCACAGGAAACAACATACAAACAACTCTAATCAAATGATAATAGGTCTAAGTATCAAACTCATGACCATGGTGGTGAGATGCAGCAAATTAGCAGTGCACACTACCGCCTATTGTATGCTCTCCAGATAACTGCCTCTCATCAGAGTTATACTTAGGATCACCTCCCTATCTCTGTGTTGTGACACAAGTGAAAAACGTCTGCATATGCTCTGAATCCGTATCCAAATTAGTCAAAACATATGTAAATTTGACTTTCAAACATGCCTGATAAATTGGACTTCACAAAATGCCAACAACTTAGTATTCATGCTTGAAACTTAAGGCTAATTCTTTCATATTGTGTTTGTTAAATAATACAGTATCTTGGTCTGACAAAAAATACTCACAAAATATTTTTCATGATAAAACATTTATTTTCTCACTCAAACTTTTGAAATTCTTAGAAAAAGTGCTAAAATGTATGCATGCACAAACGTTTTTCTTTAGTGACGTCCTGTGTTGTATTATGTTCTTCAGATAGTCCTTTCCTAGAATACCCATAACCTCCATTTTTATTTTAATAATTTCTTAAATCAAGTAACCCACCTTGAGCATGTATTCAGCTGTGTCATCTTTAGTATTATTGTTGATGTGTTGTTTCATTACACCTGTCCAACTAAACCTCCTCACTAGTGTTGTCATTCCTGAAATCATTTTAATTTATTATAAATTGTGATGAATGTGATCTCCCTTGGTGAGCTATAATAATAATTATTACTAGTTCTTGGAGTGAACGATAAGAAAAAATATAGTTAAAAAAGATTATAAATTACCGGCGTTTGCATTGCTATGCAGCCACCCCAGACAAAAATCGGGACGTGCACTTTGCAATAGACTGCCGTCAATCAAACATGTTAATGCCATTTACACGCGTGTGTGATTCAAAAGGCCGGGCCGATCCACGCGTTTAAATGACGTCAACTTGTTTGATTGACGGCAGTCTATTGCAAAGCGCATGTCGCGATTTTGGTGGCCGCGTAGCAATGCAAATGCCAGTAAAGATAATCCAATTTCAAGTTTTGAGGTTTTTAAATTTTTGCCTTCAATGCTCGCCACTAAGCCTAGTCTACTTGTCTGGGACTAGTATATCTTTGCTATGGGCTAGTGAAAATTAGGACTCACTGGTCCATACTTTAGATAATTATGTTAAAGGCATATATACACTGTAAGTGGATCAAAACAACCTGGATCAAAAAGACCATTTGCCTGTCTAAAAGCAGCAACTTAAATCTATCTACATGCATCTATCTTACCCATGACTGCTCCTTCTACAGCCTGCCATGAACTCTCCTTGGAGTGACAAATCTAAAAGGCAATGAAAAAAAATGGAAGGAAGAAAATGATTAAATGACTGATGGTATCACACCATGACTAAAATGTTTTGCAAGAGATGTTGTCATTACCTTGATTAATTCACTGTAAAAAATATGGGCTTGATGAAGAGTAAAGTGTTCCAAAATTTGAGCTAATCTTGCTACACAAGTGTTTCTTATAGCAGACCAGACATCTGTGATGCCAGACACTATCAAAGCCTTCAAATAAAAATATAATAAGCATAACTACCTGTTTAACATGTGAACTTGGTAGTTGCAAGTCATCTGTTGAAATTTCTTTTTTTCATTGCCACCAGTCAAAAACATTTAAAAGGTACCAAATCATTACTTTTGATTAATGGAAGTAAGGAAAAAAGATGCTGTTGATGACCATCTTCAGTGCCTGTGCTTATAAATAGTCAGGTAATTACTTTAAAAAAAGCCTTAAAAATGGTCTGTTTACCTTCACCAATGGAAATACTTGATCACTGAAGCCTTGGTCTGAGAACAGTTTCAGCCATTCCATTATATGCACACATGTATGGTTCCTGACAACTGGCATGTTATGAGCTAAATGAAAATAACTCTGTTAACAATAATAATATTATGATAACAACACAATAAAGTACACATTTTGTAAGACATTTCTTATCTAATCTTTATGTCAGTACAGGGGCAGATCCAGGGTTTTTTCTAGGGGGAGGGGTGGACACCATAGAGGTTTTTCATTTTATGAGGGGGTGCACCCTTTGCTCACAAACTAAAAATGAAAAAATTAATAATAAAAATAAAAAAAATTTAAAAAAATGAGTGGGGGGGGGGGGGGGGTGCACTCCCCCTGCATCCCTCCCCTAGATCTGACACCCCTGCAGTAGGAAGATTCCTTTTCATTGCTCATTAATATGTCCCCACCCATCCCTCCCCCTAAAGAAATTAAAGTACGACGTATAGTTATTAAAAAATATACATACAATAAATTAACCAAATTATCTAGTTTTCCATATTTTTAAATCATTTCTTGAAGGAAACCTATTTTCACCAGAATCCTACCTTGTAGCACAGCATATTTATGACTCTCTAACAGCTGTCTGCTAAGTGGTTGGGCTACAAACCTGCATTTTTAAATAATAGAGACAAGTTTATTACATGAAGGAAATCAATAGATATTAAAATAATGGTAAATTAGCTATTGACAGAATGGGTGGAAAATAACTAGAAGTCATCATTTAATATATGGAATTTATCACATTCTATCAGGAAATTTTATCTTTATTGTAGATTACAATCAACAATAGATGTGTAAACAGTGGATTGGTAAGATCAAATAGTGGCTTACTCTCAATCCTGATTATACCATGGAATGACAAAAGATTCATATAAGTCATCCCATTTACAGCAGTATCAGGGCACATTTGTTTCTCCTTTAAAAGGTGGTTTATACGTAATGATGTCATGTGTTGCAGCATTATAATAATTATTGTCAGCATCCACTTTTTTAAGAGAAAATACAGGGCTTTCTGGGTGTTTAACTATGGCAGTATATAATATATGGGTATATATAATACAAGTGCATCCTGTTTGAATTTAATTGCTGATAAAATATGTCCTTCTGTATATTGAACCTGCATACCACCCAAGATAATCATGTGAAGATACTGCATGATATCTAACATGTGAAGATAACACCATTGATAGAAATTCTTAGGTACATGGCCACTTGAAAATACAGATTTTCTCCTTAAGTATTGAGAATATTGTACTTGTTCACTGTGCTCACTTGTGAGATCTCCAAGCAGCTATGCAATATTCCCTCTTTCTCTTATACTCAAATAGAAATTTGATTTTTTTATTTCAATGATATTCCTCTGTAGGTAGTAAAGGCAATCCAGGAACAATGACCATCAGAGGTAAGAGACAATTAGTGAATATCTATAAGCTTTAGGTAATCTATGTTGTTAATTATTTGATAATATTGTGGGGGTTCACAGTTATTAAGTCAGGACAGAGCCATGGTTCAATTAAATCTGCACTCTTTGATCTGATAAATCCACTGTTTACACATGTATTGTTGACTGTAATCTATCATTTATAATACTAATCCTTGGGCTGACAACTTTCATATCACTTTGTCAAACAACCTCTTTTTTTCAATATTAAGAACAACAATAGCTTGAGAAATTACCGGTTTATCTACAATGGCTGCGATAAAAAAACTTAATTATTTGAGTTTTTGAGACAGCAGACAAAGTGCCCTTTCATAAGATGACTCTATTTAGCAATAAGCTCTCAAGCCTGAATGGGCTATCGACTCATTAATAGGCCATGATGGCGAGAGAACTTATTGTGTCAGTCAAATCCAACTATTCGATCAAATGTATAGATGCAAACAATTGAATTAACGTTAAGTTCAATTTGTTAGCTTTTTAGATTTTAAAGCCGCCACTTTTCACTACTAGTATGCTATAACTTATAGCCAACTATTAGCTCCTCCAATCAGAATGCAGCATTGATGATAGACTGCTAGTTGGGTTTTACTAAATACTTATTAGTATAAACTTATTAATGGTCTATCACAAATCCTACGCTCTGATTGCCTGAGCTACAGACTAGTAGTCCATAAGTGATAGACCTCTTGCCTTGATAGTCAAGTCAATAGTCCAATTTGGCCTTAGGCCAGCATGCTGGCCAGGATGCCATTGTTATTAATGCCTGATGTTCAAAAAAGTGCAAGAAAACAGCATTGAAAATTACAACCCAATTTTTCTTGGTATAAAATAAAACAAATATAAAAGCCTTTTTTCCATGCTTCAATCAACAGTGAGAAGACTCTTAGAAAATGCTCTAAACACTCAAGACACATGAGAATCCTGGGGCAGATCCAGGAATTTGCTTGGGGGTGTATATAGAGATATTATGCATAGTAAATGTTTCTTTTGCTTCAATAATAATAATAATAGTATTTATTAACTTGTAAAGCTCCAATATCAATTTACATTTTCATTGGCGCATTCAAAAAAGCTAAAAGTAATTATGACATTAGGGGGGTGTCCAGTGCACCACAGGACACCCTCTTTATCCGCCCCTTGGAATCACTTGGTTTCATGCCTGTAAATTTGTCACTTGTGTGATACATTCCCGAAATAAAGACTGGAAAAGCTGCTTAATTTCTCAAATGATGAGCAAATGTTGACAGTTTTTTAGACATAAATTTATAAGAATAAATAATACCAATTCTTGGATAGTATTTTGGTTTTTGTTAGGACATCTCAAATATCTTAAAATCTTTAGGAATATCATATAAAAAATTGATTTGCAAAAGATCAGTCATTTCCTTTTGATAATTTTTCCAATTTCAATTTGTTCAATGACTGAAACCACAATAGTTAAGTTATAAACCATTTCCTTTCTCTTTTTTGTTGTCAATTTTCATTTTTAATTAAACACATTTTGCGTCTATTTATGAGCTGTTGTAGACATAATGACGTCTGTGAAACTAATAAATAACGGGTACATAACACTTCTCCAGTCTGGAGAAAAATATCTAACTTGGATAAGCATTTATAAGATATATAATATAGACTATATCTTTTTAAAATCTTTTAAAAAATTTGTGAACACATTAAAACCCACTTCAAAAAAAGGATATTATGATTCTAGACGATAGGAAATACGGAAGAAAAATAATTGATGGACGAAGATTTGATCGACTGGAAAATAAATGCACAATATTGATTTAATTTTTATAGCTCGATGGAGGACAATTGAAATCCTAATGTGTCACCATGGGGAATAAAAATCGATTAGGATTTTTGAAACACCTGTTTTCTCTAAGGACTGATATTTAAAGAAGACTGTGTTTCTTCGCAGAATTTAGGATTTTTTTCGCTGGAGTGTAAGATTATTCAGTTTGGAAGTGATATCTCAGATCATGTGCAGATTTAGCCTCAACACTACTGCAGTTTTTCATCTAATCATTTGTTTTTTTGTTTTAACGGAAAATATCGAATAAATAAAAATAAATATTGTTTGAAATAATGGTATCGTAGGGGAAAAAAGAAATTCTAGGAATTAAACTTTATGCTTTTTCATATGGTGATAAAATAGGTTTTCTTACCATTTCAAATGCTCGTCAAGGAGTTCATTCAATCTCGTCAGAAATCTAGTGTCTTCAGGCGCTCTTGGAGACGAAGGAGACCAGCTAATTCCATCTAAATCATCCGTGTTTTCGTTTGAATTGATAAGAAACTCAGTGCGTCCATATCTCCGTTCAAAAACATAAAACGTAAACTGGTCGAGTTGTCTTTGCTCTTCAAACAATGCTGAAGGATCCCAACTTGGAAACGGGTTGTCATCTTCAATATTTTCTCCTCGAAGCCATTCTCTTTCGCATTCATCCTCACTTACCGTCGCAACAGAGCAAATAGGCTTTAAGAATTCCCTAAGCTTTTCAAGTAAAAGGACCTCTTGTTCAGTAGTCGTTGAAACGAGAAGAGCTCGCAGGACAGCAGCGCACTCGGTTGCCTCTGTCAACCGGTTGGACGCGCTCATCACCCCAGACATATTTAAATGAGAAAACCCATCTTGCCTGGCTTAGATTAACGCCAGCGACATTTTAAATACTGTATAGGATTTATCTGTAAATCTTTCTAGATCTTTAAATCCTTTCTTTACCTATTAATTTGAAGTAGAAAATCATATGCATATTTGTTGATTGTGGCCGCCATTTGAACTGCGAACCCCGGGCTTTTTATTTTGCCACGTGATTTGCACGAAACATTATCGACTGTTTATCGATCATTATTATTTTTTTTTTTTTAAATATGCCTTTGAAAAAACCAAAAAGACCAAAATGATCAAGGCATTTACAGTAAAGAATCATTGCACAAGATATTGTAATTTTTGAAATAAACTTATGATAAGGAATGGCTAATTTAAGATAATTCTGTTTATTCAACTTGCATCTCGATGTCTGCACGAGCTCCTTACGAGAACGCTACGAATGATAGGCTTCTTATTCGGAGAACATTGAATATGTTAGTATTTGCTTGTCCTTATCAATCTCGTTTAAGTGTAAAATAGTCTTTCAAAAGAAAGGCGCCTGCTAGCGGTAAGTAGTGTTTGTGGCTTTTCGTCGCAGTGTTTTTTTATTTTGCTTTTTTATTGTTTATTTTTGCAGGTAGTTTGATCCCTGATCTGATCACTATCGCGCGTGCCAACCGTTACAGTAGCTAAGCTTGTACTACATTATTTCTAACATCAAATATACTAAAACAGATCGGCTTTGAAAAGACGACAACAATTACGGTCTCTGTGATCTCGCTTCTTTCCACTTCAACTGCCATTTACTATTAGCTTCCTGACTCTGGGTTGTTATAATGAATGTGTTTGATGTAACTTATATATGTAACCTGTACAGAGAATGAAATGCCCCCTAAACACATTTATCTCTTTCTTTTACAATACAAGGACATAGTACGTATATAGTACGTATAATAAAGGCGATTTTAACTAGTATTCAATAACGAAAAGCGTATTATCCAAAGACACCTATTAGATCTTCAATAAGTTATTCCGAAGACGCTCTAACTTTGTAATGAGCCCACCCGCCCCCTCCTTAATTTTACCTGCAGCCTACCCCCCACCCCTTACCACAACTGATCAAATTGTTGCATATCCTATGATTTTCTGTTCTTTTTCAAATAGGTGATGTTGAGAACAGTGTTCCAGTTGTCATTAGTCTCCAGACCGGTATCCAGGCTGATCAAGTCTCAGATCCGTTCCACAGCTAAGTATTCATCTGTACACGACTTTACGGTCCAGAACCTACAGGGGGAACCTGTTTCTTTGTCAAAATACAAAGGAAAGGTTATCCTGATTGAGAATGTTGCATCTCTATGAGGCACAACTGTCAGGGATTACACCCAGGTATGTGATCTATCAAAAATAAATGTAAGTGTGAACACCTAGAAACAGATGAAAGCATACAAGGCCATGTTTTTACAGCCAGAGTGCTTTTATTGTTTCGAGGTGTTTGAAAATAGCCACTTTATAATCAGGCGGAGGACTGGAAATGAGTGTTTAAAAGGTTTAAGAATTGAATTAATCTCAGAGATGAAAAAAATTTTTCCAATGATGAGAAAGAGCACATCACAGTTACCAGGTTTCTGCAGTTTGGCTTTGATTGGCTAAGCAACAGCTAAACTATAAGCAATCTAAAACATCAAAAATTACAAAGAAATGTATGTTTAGTAGGGACAAGCGTCCCCAGTAACCTTTTTTTTTTGTAATTTCAGAGATGTTTGGGAGGTTGCTACACAAGGGACCACAAAGCGTAATTTTGATTGAGGGGGGGGGGGGGGGGGGGACTAAAGACTGCCTAAGGTAGGAGCACCTAGGGGGCTCAGGGGAAAGGCCAAACCAAAACAATTTAAAAAGTGAGACCCTTAGAAGTGCAATTTCTAGTGTTTTGAGGGGCATTTACAATATATTTTATGCATTGGCTATTGATATTTTAAATGGCAAAAAAGTAATTCAAAATATGGTGGCAAAATTATTGTACATGAAAAGTATCAAATCCAAAATCTTGAAACTTGAAATTTACTAATTTCGATACACTCTTCCTTGTTATAGTGTATGTGAACCCCAAAATGACATGCTATTCTTTTCTTCACAGATGAATGAGCTCATGGACAAGTACAGTCAAAAAGGGCTCGTAATTTTGGGTTTTCCCTGCAATCAGTTTGGCCATCAAGAGAACTGCAAAAATGATGAGATTCTCAACTCACTAAAGTATGTTCGTCCAGGAAATGGCTTTGTTCCCAAAATAGACATCTTTAGTAAAATGGATGTCAATGGTTCAACAGCAGACCCATTGTTTGCCTATCTGAAGACGGAACTGTCTCTACCACACCCAGATGGTGCTGTAGGTACATTAATGGCCGACCAGAGATATGTGATTTGGAACCCAGTTTGCCGCAATGACATCTCTTGGAATTTTGAGAAGTTTTTGGTAGATCGCAATGGAAAGCCATTTAAACGTTATGCTCGTTCATTTGAAACTAAGGATATATCTCCTGACATAGAGAAACTCCTAAACAATTAGGCTATTCTTTCTTTTTATACTTTTTTCAATTATCTCAATGTTTACCAATTACTTTTTTACACAGTTTGAATAAGTGATATCACCACTTACAGAGACAGCATGATAGCATTTACTGAAATTTTTAAAAGTACATGCTTGATGAACGTTTCTCTTGTAATATTTTCAAAAACTGGTTGTAAATAGTTTTCAGTTTGGGAGACCTCTGGGTAAAGAGCTTGATAACATAGTAGTGGTTTGTGTTTATGACAGCAATCACAGAAAGCTTTTGGCATTGTGATTGCTTGATGCTACAGCAACAACCATTGCTGGTGCGACAACAAAATTAGCTGCCAAACTGCAACTAGACTGATGCTCAAGGTTGTGTTGAACAAATAAATTGCTCTTAAAGTAATGTCTTCAATTTCATTGTTGTTTGAATTGTCATTCACAGGGAGTTTGCAACACATGTAGAATGATAGAAATATGCACGATTGTGCTTCACAACTGAATGTAGTGTCAATGCAGATGTAGTGCCATGAAAAGGACACTGATGTTCATGGAAAATTTCTTTGCTTACTCATTGTACATCCCATATAGCACACTTTAGACGTGTGTCCACCTCTGCAAAGTCTCAACCATGAGGTTTTCCCACTAGTAATGAATTTCTGTAGCACTGCAAATTCATAGTTTACTACAGCTGAAATCAGCTTTATTAGAAACCAAAAAAAAACAAACAAACAAACTTCAAGCCATCATCTTTATTATTTTAGGCAAATGATACAAAATTCTTATAAAATAACAAGTATATATCAACAGTTATTGTCCTTGGCTAATCCTCCATCCTTGGTGCTTGTAATACCTCATTAGACGTCTCTCAGTAGGTCTTGAATATCATACAATCATTTATCTACAGGTCATGAAATGCAGTGCACGGAGGAGCACGTATTCCATTAACAATAAGCTGCAATAGATCTTTTCCGAGATGTGCAAGTGCTGTGAACATTATTGAATGCTGAGACTCAAAAACTGGGCAGACAAAATCTTTACTTCAAGTGTTTTAGAAATTGCCTATGACTCTTTGGTTTCCAGCGCTTTCTTATGGACTTAGCCTGTTTCCTATTAATACGCTTGCGCATCTTGAAAATCGTCTATTTGCATTCTTGTTCAGTGTATCTATGGTCGTGAGGTATCATGGAGGAGAAGACTGACGATTTTGTACATGAATTTACTCTTGTCCTTCACTGGTGCTTTCTCTTGTTACTTGCTTTTGTTGCATACAACTACGAGCCACTGACTCAAACAACCTGAAAAACGATTTGTCTAGAGTTAAAACTACTCAATTCAAATCTAAAGGTAAAGTAAATATAGAAGCTTTGCACCATCACGTGATGGCAGCCATGACAGGAGGCATAACAAATTTCTGGAAAACTCTATCTTTCTCCCTCTTTTTGGTTTTCCATTAGACGTGTGTACCATTTGTCAGAAGTCAAAGTTTCTCACTCTTTTCTTATCATAGAAAACGAATTTCCAAATGGATTGAGTTTTAACAAGTATCCTCAGCAATACTAGCTACTACTAAAGTGTACGAACATGATATTTCTCTGAGTAGTGGCAGCAGATACTTACTTTTCAATCTCAGGAGCACAGTGAACAAACTCATGGGTCCAGAACTTGTACTGGTGATTTTTAATCAATTCAATGAACGTGATGAGAAGCCCCCATGGATGAGGTCTGTTCACTATCAGACGCTCAAGTAAAACCCTGCAAGACAAGAAATGCAGTTATATCACAATATCTTCGTACGTCCGTTGGCACCGTTAACTTTTGCTGTGCTGAAACGTAAAACAACGGCCTACAGGTCTCTTTGCAGAAATCCAGCCTTTTTGGCAGGTCTCACAATGCAAACTTATTGGGATGATTTCAGTGAAGGTTTCAAAAGACTACCTTGTATAATAAATGAATACGGTGTATAACCTTTCCTTTGTAAGAATATAAACATCGCACGCGTGGTGCGCGAAAAACGTAAAGGTTATCAAATTGAACTACCTTACAGTAATCAAACAATACGGCGCAACTAAAATTTGCAGACTGCACAGCTGCAAAACGCACCCTGCGTTTTAAACGACAGCCGCACAAAAAAATGTTACGTTTGCCCACTCGGCATCCCATAATTCAAGATGGCCGCCGCATCAGTAAAAAGGTCCATTGCCCTGTGGAACGAACAGTCTCCTTCAAACGGGAGTTTATTTTCTGTAATTTTCTATTCTAGCAGGAGCATGCTTACCTTGTTATCTGTTCCTGGATCGCCTCTGTATTCGCCTCAGCGAACAGGTACAACAAGACACAGCTAAAGTAATGGGTGTGGCTGTTGGGGTAGCGTAGCTGGTTGGCTATGGCATTCAAGAATAAGTAGCGTCCTAAAACATGAAAGTAAAACATTTCATAAAAACATGATGTACGACGTATGATTTGTGTAGCGCGACACATGTAAATTATTACTCAAAAGCGCTTGCTATCATGAGAAGTAGTGACAATGAGTGTAGGCACTGAGGGTTGTCATTGCCAGGGTTTCTTTACGACCTCAGTGGTTCTTTTACGTTCATCCGATATTTTATGTTAGTAATGATGAAGTGTGGAGAGACGGGACCGCCATTTAAAATGGCCATCCGAGCCACTTGAAAGTCTAACCATTTGTAGATGTCGTTACAAAGGCAGCACTTTATCCTCAGTCATTTCAAAATCCCGAGCGTTGGTCTGGTTGGGGAATTGTATCCGCGACCTCCCGCACAACCGTCCGAAGTTCAACCAAGCCAACCGAATTTTGGCAAAAACATTAATGGAAATAGAAAACGCGCGCGTGCTTTGTGCAGTCATAAAGTGAGCGGGGATTGGCAGAACACGAGAGAAGTGTTTTGAAAAGCACGACGCGTTTTTTGTTTCTTTTATAAAATACAAATTTCAACATCCGTCATTTTGGATAGGAATGACGCAGCTGAAAGTGCGCGCGCGTGCTGTGTGCTCTAATAAAGCACGCGCTCCCAACCAATCAGAACGCGAGATTCATAATCTTTATTTTATAACAGTAGTTAAATGGTTGGTATATAGAAATATTGTCCATACCTTCAGTGTCTAGATCAACAGCAAGATTCTGGAAGATATCCATGTGGGATGAGTGAGTTATAGTAGACATAGAAGGCGTTCCACTTTTACTGTGTATGTAAGCTATAGCTTGAGTACCAACATACAGGACTAAAGCATTCATCAGGGGTACGTTGTATCTTGTACCTGGTTCTGTGGATACCTAAGAAAGTAATAAGAGATGGCATTGAAGTGGATTTGGAAGTGGATATTTAAAAGCGTCCTGACGCCTTTTACCAATGTGACCCAGGATAGATGCACCTCTCAACCTTGGGCGTAATGCTTTCCCGTTTCAGACCACGTGTCATTCCCTATAGTATCATTTCTTTGTTTAAAGGGTGTGCATCAGAAGACACATGAATATGGCTACAACTTAAACAAAGAATCTTATTCTCAAGAGAATGACACGTGGTCTGAAATGGGAAAACATTATGTCCAAGAAAAGAGGTCTATTCCCAGATCCGTGGCGGAGTTTTTTGTTGCTCAGTCTTTCCTATCCTTAAGGATTTTCCTTGGATTTTCCGGTTATCGGCATTCCCAAATTACTGTTGAATATATTATTGGATTCTTCGTTTTCCATTTACATAGATCCACAGTAAAGGAATGTATATATATCATACATTAATTTCTAGATTACTAATAGATATTACTTGAGGGAAAGAAACACTTGGTGGAATTTGTAAACGAACCGGCTAAACTAATACCATTCGATGCTCCTGAAACACCGAGCGATACTGGAAACATACAGAAATTTCAGTGCGAAGTCCTACAGAGAATTTAAAATGTTGAATTGTTCAAATGCGTTACCTGTAAGTGACTTCTTAGCTCTGTCAGGAACGTTACCGGCGTACGAGTCTTCAGATACGAATCCAAATCCTGTAACAGAACATACAAGTAAGATTTTTTTTTTCTTTCCGAGACAAAAATGTAACCCTTATCTAAAAGAAAGCAATACAGTGCGAGATTGATCTCTCACCTTCTTGAAGGTAGCTGGTTGTATCGCTGCTCCAAAGTTGGTTAAAATTCGAGGAGAATGAGCGATGTCAGTCAGTAAATCAACCTGTAGATTTGAATCATGCAGATTTGTTAGGAAGCACTCAAGGTGACTATGTGAAAATGTGGGAGATTTAGTACTAAGGGGAGCGAGTGTAGATAATAAAAATAGGGTCTAGGGTTGGCTTTAAGGGTAAGTTCAATCGCCTACAAGTGTGACCAAAATATATTTTCAGTAACACATGGAAGTGAATTCTTTAGATATTGACACGTCCCTTTTCTCGGCGCTGAGCCGCATTCTAATATTGCAACCTCTAGAACTGCATTGACAAGCTTTCTTCGCCGGTTCAAAAAGCAAATCTCACTAAAATTCACTCCACAGCTACCTGTGGTTAAGAAAGAGCTCAACACACCTTAAGGTTTGGCGTGAATGGGTCAGGCAGCCTCATGTTTCTTGGGAACGCACTTAGAATCAAGTTACGCATCTGAATACAGTTGGGTGGAATGACGTCACAGAAGCTGAAGTGATAGTCACAAAGGAATTCTGGGAAATCGTGTAGAAGTACCAGTAACACTCTTAATGTACCCTGGAAATGAAACGATTTACATGGGTGTTAGTTTGGGGAAACAAAAACGGTAATCGGAAGTCAATTTACCACTTTTTTCATCACGACTGTCCTCTAGTTATCGGGAAGTCAATGCTTCCTGCTCTTTTCGGTTGGAAGACGCGCACGTACTGTAGCCAGAATTCCACTTTTCCCGCTCTTTTCTTTTGGAAAATGCGCGTCACGGAGCTCCCGGATGTTAGTTCCGCTATTCCGCTATAATGACACTCGATCGTGAGACAAATGAATAAGTATCATTTATTACGATCTCTACGATGAAAAATATTTTTCATTCTAATTATTCACCTTATAAAGCAAGTGTGTCTGCTTGGCCAGCTCAGCGTTCCTCAGGAAAGGAGCCAAAAACTTGAACAAGTCAATCAACAGCTGCTGAAACAACGACCATCCCTTCTGCTGTGGTGTATTGAGAAGAAGCTTAGACATGAACAGTCTGTGGGAGATGAGTTCAAGCCACGCGTACGCGAACCCTGGCGCACGTGACGGCTTCAAAGCGTGGAACACCGTGCTGAACGTCTGGAGGACTTGGAAGTTAATGGCTTCAAGGACAGGCTCTGGCTGGTTGAGTTCGAGCAGTAGCATGATGAAGATCCTTTGGTAGGGTAGCTGTTGGAAATCTGTGTGACGCAGCTCGTGGTCTTGGAACAAGACTGTTGCTACGGTGCTTAGAACCTAGAAATATGATAAACAGTCAGAATACTTATAGTAGTTGTTTGAGAGTAAGTTTGAATTAAGAGCAGATTTCGCAGATTTCACGTATGAAAGTGCTGTGCTGTGATGATAACTAAGCCGTGTTGGAGCATTTACATAGGATATAAAAGAGAGCGGATATCGGTCCGTGAAAGACTTACTTACCCTGTTCAACAGGTTGATCTTGGTAACGTTGTTAGACGCATCACCGGAATGTCTGACCAACAGAGCTATGAGTCTACAGTAAGCATCTAAAGTATTGAAGCATTTACTGCGGGCCAGGGTTGGGTTGTTGGGCTGTAGATTAAAAACATTTGACCGGTATTAGACTGGTATTAGACTGGTATTAGACTGGTATTAGACTGGTATTAGACTGGTATTAGACTGGTATTAGACTGGTATTAGACTGGTATTAGACTGGTATTAGACTGGTATTAGACTGGTATTAGACTGGTATTAGACTGGTATTAGACTGGTATTAGACTGGTATTAGACTGGTATTAGACCGTATTGGACCGGTATTAGACTGTTATTAGACCATATTGGACCGGTATTAGACTGGTATTTGACCGTATTGGACCGGTATTGGACCGGTATTGGACCTGTATTGGACCAGTATTAGATCGGTATTAGATAGGGTGCAAAACGGGTTTCAACATGTCAGATAAAAACCAGGATCTCGTCATTTACCCGTCAGTGGCACCAGAGTACATGATCTTACGGCAAAAAAAAAAGGCAAAAGCTCAGTTGAAGTAGTGCCCCTGACTAGGGCGTTAAGTTCACTGGTATTCTAATGGTACTTACATGATCAGCGATAGCACGGTACGTGACGTCAACACACAGCTCAGTACAGATCCTGAAGAATCTTGTGATCAAATCATCTGACCTTAAAATACCCTGTTGGTGCATCTACAACACAAAATCAACAATATTTATGAGCCATTTTTCTTCCTTGCCCTGAAATTTTTAACATTTAATGGAGCTGCGAGAATTGAAAATGATGTTTCTTCTTAGCCTTCTACAAAAATGTCCTGAGGTTGTCACGCAATGCTTCATCCTAACGCAATTGTGTAAGGAGTGAAGCGTCCCGTGACAAACCTAAGGCGTAGTTTTCCATTTGTAAATAAAATCGATTTTCCTTTAAAAAAAACATTGCATTATTCCTGCCCTCTTGAATACCCTACGGGACAAACAACAATTTACTAAGTGAACATCCTTGGGCAACACTGCCGGCAGTCGTGAGCCCTCGTCAACGAGCAACGCCGAGACCTGCATCTCGTTTTAAAAACTTCATAAGCCAAAAGTTCCTTATGAATCGATAAAGTGATTTTCTTACCATAGCAACAAAAGTAGAGAACGCCTTTTCGCTGTCTTTGCCTGCACCGGGTTGGTGACAAAGACGAACCCATTCTCGTAACAGATATTCAACCTGCAATATCACAAATGGAACATATTGTCAGGTAAAGCTATATCTCCAGCACAGTAAAAACTCGACTTCTTAATTTCAAATTTGTTCTATCAGCTGCGAAATTAAGTGGGTATGTTTAACGTGTTAGCCTTTCTGCCGTCCAACTTTATTAATGATGGTAATGATGATTGGTGTTCAGTTGATGATGGTGACAATTGATGGTTATGATAGTTGAGAAAAGCTAAAAATCTAAAGCATCTACAGTTGACTTGGCCAACAATAACTTGGCCCTCCTCTTCTGTCGTTTCATACAAGGCTCGTAATTTACCTATTACGCATGTTCAACAATGACTGCTTAAGGTATGAAGAAAAAAGCTTTTGGTCTTGCTTTAAGGATTGCCAAGTTTCTATAATACAAATAAATCACGAGCCCTGAGAAAACATCTATTTTCTGGTACAAGCATTAACATTACCTTCTCATGGAGGCCTGGAGGATCCTCGAATCCAGAGAATGATGGCACGGCGTTAGTCGTGAGAGAGGTAGGTCCACCTGGTGCTTTGTTATCAGGAACATCATGATGACTTGGCATACTAGAAGGACCATTATGAACACTCTCAAGTACAGATGACAGCCTGAAGCAAACAATCAATACATGGTTTAGGCCAAACAAAAATAAGTGTGTTTCCTGTTGCGCAACCGACCCTAATTTTCTTGCCGATTTTTGCCGACCCTAATATTTTTTCATTCCCAAATGCACCATAGGGTTCCCAGTAAGCTCATTTCCACTGTTGTATCAGTAAAAATAAATAAATGAAAAATCCGACCTACCGACCCCAATTATTTTTCTCATGCAACAGGAAACACACTTATTTTTTTGTTTGGCCTTACCCAATATCAAAATGGCCCCTTCTCACACGGCAGCCATGACTGAAACAATAGATTTTCCCCGCATAGCCTCGCATTCAAGCGTTTCAGGGCGCGGTTATGCGGATTGAAACAAAAATTTTAACATATCGCCGTGTGATCAACGTCCACTTCTTTAACCTCAGAAAAGTCATCTTTGCTTTAAGCTGAAGCAATTTCCAATTCTTTGTTGTAGACCCTAAGGCTCAGGTCAAACGTCCAACTTCACATGAGCCATCAAAGACCGCCTCGTTATCCATTGTTTCGATTAGGTTCGGCTCATGTGGAGTTCGATGTTTCACTTGAGCCTAAAGGCGCGATTACATGGAGCTATTTTCTCTGCAGCTTGTCTCGCAACATCGTTGCGACACATTTGCATGGAGCATAGCAGCGTTAAAAAATGTTGCGAGACAAGTTGCAGCAAATGTTTGCGTCTCCGTTGAAGCGTGTAAACACTCTTGCAATTTGTGTCGCAACGCTATTTCAAGACAAGTTGTAGAGAAAATTGCTCCGTGTAATCGCGCCTTAAGGGTCGTAGTCGGCCAAAATCTGAGTCCGTTCCGTTTCGCCAAAGATGATGTATTTTCATATCAAATCTAAGAATCTTTCTCTAGTAATTCTTAGATTTTAAAAAACCTACCCTTCAGGGTTCTGTCTGCTGTGAGCCATTCTAGTCAAAGATTCAATGGTGTGCGACAAGTCACCCTATAAAACAAAAGAAAAAAGTTTAGAGTACATTCCATAAGGCATTCTTAGGCTCCTCAGCAGCTTCTCCGCTCCTCTTTCGTCTTTTTCTGTGTGCGGGATCCCTGTGGCAAAGTTCACCAGGCTCAGCACAGGTAGCCCGACATAGGAATAATCAAAGATAGGAAGAGATTACAATCCTACCTCTGATACGTGAGGAGCGTGCTTATCATCCGACACGTACTTGACCAACTGTATGGCAAAATGTACGGCATTAACGTTGAGTCCATTGTCCATGCACTAAAGTAACAAGAAAGGACGTAAAAACAGTTAGAACACAGACATCACAAATTAACTCGAATCACTATAGACTGCGAGCAGTCGCACTTTTCCCTCCAGACTCAGTAAAGACGATTTTTTTGGTAACTGGAATTCTTTTATCTTGCGCGCCACATATTATGAAGTCATTTTAGAAATTCCAAAGGGGTCTTTAGGCAATAAAGAAGTTTATCTTTGGAAAATTTCGGGCCAGATTCTTGGGGTCAAGATGGCCCCTTTGTTCGCCTGGGTGGAGTCATATCAATAATTTTGGAATAACATTTTTTGATATCTGTAGAATAAGCTCAGATTTCCAGCCGTCGGGGCTATAAGATAATTTAAAGATCGTAAAATAAGCATTTCAGAATCCGGTCGGGCCTCTCCAAAGTAATAAACAACCATTTTTAACGTTGTTTTAGCCAGACAATCCAAAACCGCAAATGTCAAAGACAACTGTCATATATACCTGTACAATGTGTTGGTCAAACTCTCTCATGTTAATAAGATGACCTCGGATCAAAAGATCGATGGCTTCCACGTTGAACTTTAGCTCTGGGACACAATCGCAAACGAACCTGGAAAACACAAAAAAAAGATAATGAAACGAGAACAAAAACGTGTTTGAACAGATTCGTGGCCGCTTTTGGTAGCTTGGATTAATTCAAAAAACGAGGTATGGTTGTCCCAGTTCCAAGATAGTTTGCTTGTAAAACAAGGGAGAGGTCTAAGATATTGACAGGAGACACCCATGAGCATTCTTGCGTTACTTACTTGGTAACGTGTCTTGACGTCCAATTGATTCCATACCCACGTGGATCCTGCAACCCACGTAACACAATAAGGTGACAGTCACGGAACCGTAATGCAAGTTCTTGATCACTTGGTAACGGAGTGACCTCATCCAAAAGACCTTCAACAGCCTTGTGAAGAAGCCGGACTGCAGCATTATTATCCCTGGAGTTACGTGTCTGTACCACAGCGTCTAGCAGGCTGTGGATGGTCATGACGGGAGGGCTTGATGGAGGAGCCATGATTGCATGTAAGTGTTGCTCAATCTCTGCTGCACACTTGTTCAATATCTGGACTACTTCCTCTGGCATCATTGCTTGTGGGAACGGGCCTTGGAAGGCACCGCTGTCCAGAGAGAATTTATCTACTGAGCGGAAATCCTCGTGTATCGGAGGAGGAATAGATGCCTGGAAAACGAACATTATAGAATGAACCGACCGACTACGATAAACCCTCCTTAACCAGGCAAGCTTTATAGAATATTCCTGCGCCTTGTGAATATGATTATGAGTTCTGAATACTTTACGATTATAATTTAAACAATTATAATGAAAGCATTTGATTCTGGACAGACCATTATATAATTGAGGGAGGGAATGCATTAATCCTAAAAAAATATTGAGCAAGAACTTCACCAACGAAAAAAAATTTCTCGCAAGCTCTTCTTTCAAAAAAGAAATATCGAGCAAACACAATGAAAAATTGCGTACAGGGGTCGCTACGAAAAATAAATATCGTGCAACAAAAATTCCTGCAATCCCCTACCCCCTCAATTATTTAATGGTCAATCCCTTAGAGCAGATTTATCGTGACTATAGAAACAGTCACGTCATGTAAAAGCGTGACATGCATTACACCAATCACAGTCCACGCGTCTACTATTCATAATAATAGGCCTTCGCCGTCAGGATTACGTCACAACACATCTGTGCCGCACAATTCTATAGTCAAGTAAAATCTACTCGACGCACCACTATTCAGAGATTTGAGGATGAACAGTGGGACAGTGGGAAGGAAGGGGTGTACGGAGATTTCACACGGTCACGTGATGGCGGCCATGTTGGATGACAACGACAATTACATAGAGTGATAGGGGGAAACACATTCCAGTTGGTTGGTGAAAAAGGATTCTATGTACTGTCATCCAAAATGGATGCCAGAATGTATCTTGCAACACCTCCTCGATATAGGATCCTTACATTTACTCCCATTGCAGACCATTTTGTAAGACAAAAAGATAAAGTTTTAATCTTTCGCAAATTAATGTTTTACCCTACAAACTGAAACACAATGGAAATTCTTGCAAAGGGTCACTACTGAACGCAAGAAGCAAACAGATAATGCTTGAGTACGAAACGTAAGGTACAGCGGTGTACTGGCATATTAACAGACTGTCAGGTCGTACCTTACGTTTCCCATCCAAGCAAATCGTATTGTCGTACCACTTGACGTCAATTACTCGAAAATGGGATGTCATTCATAATTCTTTTTATGAGATGAATTCGTTTTTATATAATTAAGATCTGATACTGCGATAAATGTTCAGGGATTTGAAGCAGTTATGATCTGAAATCTAAGTAGCCAATTCCAGCAACAATAACAATTTCCCACATTTACATGAATCACAACATCGCTAGCAGTCATTCCTTGAACTTCGTTTTGCTACCACTAAGGAATTGACGTCATTTGGCGTGAAACTTAAAGGGTCTCCCCACTTAAAAAGAATCAGAAATAGCGATAAAAATAGAGTCATTGCCAGTGGAATACCGCAGCAAAAACCTCTCCAACCTGTACAAGAGCATTAATGTCTACCTTTTGTCTGCTGTGGATATTTCCTAAGGACTAAAAGGGAAGAAGGTGGGACATAGTTTAACGTGAGCACACACAACAACAGGAATGGTTAATGACAATGAACAATTATTCGCCAGGGTTAAGTGAATAATGATTATGACTCAAAAGTTTAAGGCCCGAAGTTCTGGATTTTCTGGGTCTACATCGACGTAAAAACAATATCTCTTAACAACTCTCTCCCTAAAATAGAGTAGAGTACTAAAGTGAGACGTCATCAAATTAAAGCATTTTACTTGAGTTTTGAAATGCTAATATTGTACGAGAACACAGTAATGCCTTCATTTGTGCACTCTTTAAGGTTGCTGCAAGCTTTAGAAGTAGAAATTAAGGGGACCAAAGGTCAAAACTTTCCCATACATTTTCCCTTATTTTGCACTGGTTCCAATCATGTTAGAAGCAGCACCAACTGAGAGAAGATGCATAGGGATATATCTTATTCTCGCCTCGCTAGCATATTTTAACATGCAGTTTCTTAGAATGTCACCAAAATTCTAAAAGTTCTAAAAAAAAATTTTTTTTGTCATCGCCATTGTACTCTATATATAGAACAGTTCGTGGCTCTTACACCGAAGTAAACCCAACTTTCCGAGAACTCCATCCTATGCTATTGGTTAAATAGCCACAGATATTCACTAAGAATAAGAGGGATAAATATTAATGTTCACTATAAAAGCACAGGTGAATATCAGAGAACTAAAGAAGAGTGATAAACTTCGTTTCAAAGTGACAAAATCTATAACATTTCTTGGCGTTATTAAAACTTTTTTTTCTATTAAAAATTCTCTTTTCGAAACAATTTTCTTTCTCCAACTTGAACATGCGCACTTGAATATTTATGTAGAAAATGCGCAATCTAAGTATTAAATATCATCATGAATGAAGTAATGGAAAAGAGTTGAGAATTTTTTCACTAGATAAAAAGTTAATGGAAAAGGCTTCATAATACGCATGTGAAGATTGTCAGTTAGATGCCACTTCAGATTGTGAGTGTGAGCATGCAAAGAGATGAAATGTTGCTGTACACTAGAATAGCCGTGCCGTGATGTGACATGCCATGCTCGATCTAGATACCTACGTGACAAGGAAAAAACTTCCTCTTTGATAGGAACGAGCGTAACAAGGCCTTAATCCGGTTTTCCAGGAATTTCCAAACTCATTCTTGAACTACATTTCAATGGTTTTATTCAATGAAAGGGGCTCACTTTTCTAAATTTCTCAATATCAACCTGTGCAATAATACCAGTAGTATATGTACCTCAGTTCTCATCTCACTGCTTAGTATTCCATGGTCGTACATAGGCTTGGATAAAGGTGGCATAGGTAGGGTCTCGCCTGATGGTGGCACCTTGAATCCTGGGATACTGCGAGCAAACTCTTCGTATACTGCTGTTTGGTTAGGGTTTACTCCACCAACCTAAACAAACAACAGACAAAATGAGTATAAAGTTTTAAAGATGACTGTGCCGGGTTGAAATGATTTCGTAGGCGTGTAAAAAACGGCATGCAGCACGGTAACGGCAACAACCCCTTGAGTGTATACTGCTCGTCCAATCAACTTCATGGCATGATATCACACATCCATGCCATTCCCTATCCGTGCCGTGCCGTGACCAAGACTTGTAGTGCCCTAACATCACGAACAGCAATGTCAATACCGCACCATGTTCCGTATTACTCAGTAGGAAATCTATACTATTTTATGTTAGAAAAGTTAAGTAGGGAATAAACAAAGCAACGCTTATTATTGTTAGGCTCAGGCCCAAATGAATTTCTCCTATTACAGTACAAAGTCCGTATCCTGGTTATGGACCGCAAATTGACCAATCACAGAGCGTGAAATTGCGTGTAGTATAGTAAGTATAGTACAGTACATGTCTTACCTTGAGCCTGATTTGCTCAGGCATTCTTTCTGCCTGATATGTTAAGATCATTGGATCACAATAACGTCTTCCCTCACTACGAGCATGTCTACGAACATCAAACTCCTACAATACAACAAAATATGGACTTTAAATTACAAAAAAAGAACCTCTCTTAACTGGGTTGTCTGCGAACATGCGTAATAGGTCAATTACGAGCCTTATATGAAACAACTGAAGATGAGTGCCAATGGGTTGTCTGCGTAGAACATTTAACCAATTGGAGAATGATCGCAGCACGTGCTCAACACATCAAGCCAAGAGTTTTATGTGGTTAAATTGAATACACAGGCAATTTTTGAAAGAAAGAAGAGTGTGATGTTTACTTACTGTAGCCAAGCGTTTGTCCATCTCTGGAAGGACCTTTTCGACAGCCGTCTTTTGGATGAACGAACAGGCCAGTTCAGTGTTCTCTTCGCTCACTACGGTTGCTGCATGCTCAATCATCTCCTTCTGCTGCTGATTAGCACTCTACGTAATGATGACAGATTAATGATGATCCTTTGGTAGTGGTGATGCCGTATTGATGATTGCCATGTATAATGATGAAGATGATAATAGTGGTGGTGATGATACTGTGTGGTGGTGATGTTGGATGATGATGATGATGATGATGTTGGTGGTGAAATGATGATAATAGTGGTGGTGATGGTTGATGATAGTTGTGATGATGATAGTGATGATGATACTGTGATGTTGATGTTGAATGATGATGATGAAGGTTGTGAGAATATAATAGTAGTGGTTATGTATTGATGATAAAGATTATGATACTGTGATGGTGATGTTGCATGATGACAGTGTATAACGTATAATGATGATAACAGCACTTAGTCATGGTAATGCATGATAATAGTGATGGTAATGATGCATGATGAAGATGATGATGATATGTATGATAATGATGACGATGCATGATGATGATGCTTGATGATGATGATGATGTTGATAGTGGTGGTGATTACGATATACTGATAATACGCAGAAGAACTTAGTACCCTATATTGCGTTTTGCATTACTCACCCTGAATGCTGTCTGTAGGCTGGACCTGAGCGTGTTAGTGATACTGACTAGTAATGGGTCTCTACAGGTAATTAATGCCATCCCTGCTGTCATGAAACGAACCATGTGATGTGCTGCAGCACGCATACGGGATTCCTCAGGATCTAACGCAAAGTCCTGGAAGTACATAAATACACAGATTAACTGATTGCAACAAATCTGGAATGTACACCCCAGAACAAATGAATATGGGGAAGGAAGTGGGGTTCACAGTAGTGAGTACCCAACAAATCTCCTATAGGTACAGATACTTCTCCCACAGATACTTCCACAGCATTTGCTATCTATAACAATATGTTTTTCTCGCTCCTATCCTTAATGATGGGCCCAATTACCTTCTTGACAATCATCTCGGCAGTTGTCAGGCAGATCTTAATGGACCTTTCCACCACAGGGTGGACCAGTTCTTGTACTGCTCGTTCAATAGACGGACGGACAAACTGCTTGAGGTGAGGGTTTTGCTGGAACAACGGAATCTGGAAAAAACATGTTTACTGTAAGTTGAAAGAAGAAAATGCAAAGCTGCAGTTTTAATTTGAGGAAGATGCAACAGCGTACAGCAGCTGAGTGGCAAGAAAATTGTGTCAATAATATAGCTTTCATAGGGCTAATAAGACCAAACAAAAATTAAGTGTGTTTCCTGTTGCGTGACCGACCCTAATTTTCTTCCTGATTTTTGCCGACCCTAATATTTTTTCACTCCCAAATGCACCACAGGGTTCCCACTAAGCTCATTTCCACTGTTGTATCAGTAAAAATAAAAAAATAAAAACCGACCTACCGACCCCAATTATTTTTCTCTTGCAACAGGAAAAACACACTTATTTTTTTGTTTGGCCTAATGACTAGCGGCTACTAGTTACAACAACGAGGGAATAAGAAGGAAACACTGTGTGTAAAAAAGTTTTTAACTTTACTGCTGTATAGGAGCAGGAATAATCGGTTAGTGCAAGGCTCTCTCTGTTCCGTGTAGCTTTAATACCCCTAATAAGGAGCACTGGTGGTCTGAGGGGGTAAAGGGCACTCTTTCGAGCACTTTATACATGAGTCCCTAACTCAGAGAATTGGGCAACTAATCTCTGCGTTATCGAAGTACCTTTTACCATTTTTGTTCAGACATTACTTGGATAACTAATGTAAGAAACGTCAGTATACTTATAAACTTTTTACACAGTGTTTAAGTTTACTTTTTATTTACTCTTTTTACGACTGTGTTTTACCTGTGGATTGATCTGTATATGTGGTGCCAGACCAGAAAGACCAGACACATTGATCTCATGATATGCATACTGAGGGGGTGGGGGTGTGGCTGTCTGACTAGGTTGTGTTCCAGCTGTTGTAGCAGTAGTGGTGCCACTGGATGGGGTAGTGGATAGAGCTAGGGGGAAAAGAGAATGAATGAATAAATATACTATTGAAGAAACACAACAAATGAATACTGAATGAAAGAATGTAAGTAGTAGATTAGAATAATAACATTGTGAATAATCAAAGACTGTCTGCCTTAAAAATAAAAAGTGGTATGTTCGTTCTTAAAATATGCACTGCACTGCTATTTTCTAGACCATCTGGAAATATCAGAATACTTACCAAGCTTTTCTTTCTCTGGTGAAGCAAGCTGTTGTGGTATTGTCTTGAATTTATCTGTATCCCTAAGTAGTTCAGTAGGTTTGATATCCTACAATAAAAACACCAAAAAACAAAGGGTTTTTTTATTCAATCACGAATCAGATAATCTGACAAGCAGTATATAAGAGCGACCATCCAGTCTACAACATTGCCTGATGAAGACTAGCAGTTTGCAGATGAAACGTCGTGTCCCTCTACAAATGACCCTCAATCGTGAGACAAATGAATAAGTATCATTTATTGCTTTTCCACAATGAATTATATTTTTCATTCTTGTTTTTATTGTTAGAAGTAAAAAATTGGGATGGCTTGACAATGCTTGGTGATTGCTTGAGTACTTTATTGTTGGGATCATAAACAAGATTACTTTTTCATACAAGTCAAACCACTATGCCTTTTAGTTTTTTGGATAACATTATTAAAAAATGTATAAATCTATTTCAATAAAATTAGCCATCAAAATGCTGATGCTGAGACAGCTGAAGATCATGGGGAACATTCCATATCCAACAAATAAAGCTTTTGATACAAACTGCAGCTTGAGGATACTCACAGGAGGTGAGACTGACTGGTAAATTATTTATTGAACAGTTGAAACATGTAAAATGCATCTACCCGTAATCCTTGTCTGTCTCAGCTTTCTAATTCAAGCTTTTAAGGCGACTAGCTTTATTCATGGCTTAAAATAACAGTCCGTCAGTCACCAATCATAATGAACATCCAAATTAGTTTTAGCTCGATCTTAATTAGTTTCTGGCTCAACTTCATTGGTCCAAATGACCAGCAAGACAAAGATTTGACTAGAAAAATTACAATTCTGTCCAGACATTGTCTGATTGAGTGGCCTGGAAGTTTCATAAGCTGATTAATCAGACTCACCTTCATGTCAAGGGATAATGTGTTACATAGTACTTCTACCTCAAACTTTAAATTGAGCTGCGAAAAATAATGTCATAATCATGAGATTGCAAAAATCAAATGCATAAAATATACTTAAAATATATAATTTTCTAACCATCCCTCCCCATACAAGGCCCTTCCATGAGATTCACTCTACTCTCACTAGTTGATATTTATGGGGGGAGGGAGGCAAGGGAGAGAAGAACACATCAAACAAACTCAACTCACATATATGGTTTAGTCAGGATCTGGATCAATGACCCCAGTACCCAGTACCCAGTATCCCAGTATCCCAGTATCCCAGTATCCCAGTATCCCAGTATCCCAGTATCCCAGTATCCCAGTATCCCAGTATCCCAGTATCCCAGTATCCCAGTATCCCAGTATCCCAGTATCCCAGTATCCCAGTATCCCAGTATCCCAGTATCCCAGTATCCCAGTATCCCAGTATCCCAGTATCCCAGTATCCCAGTATCCCAGTACCCAGTACCCAAACACCCCAGTACTGGCACCAGTACACAGCAGTGAGAAACAGCGCCATAGCATCACATGCTACCCACGGTACTGACTATTTAGTACTATAGTATTACTGAGTTCTAGATTACCTTTAAGTCTGGTACTTGGTGTAGTTCAACCAGCAGAGCCATGATAGCCATAATCCAGGGGTTAGGTGGCTTGAATACTTTGCTCTTAGCAGCTGATTCCATGACTTTAGCAACAAATGGAACAACATATAGCAAATCCTAAAACAGACAATGAATAAGCCAGTCACATGCAGATTACTTCAGAGAAATGTCAAGTAGTCGCCAAAACATGTTGGTTATTGTAATTAACAAAATACAAATTTGCTTGCTGTGCTGTGTGCAGATATAAAACACTTGGTGATAGGCAGAACACTCAAAAAGTGTAAGAAGCACCCAGTCACTCTTCACACTTACTGTATCTTGTGTCCTCCCAATCCCCACATGCATTAAAACTGCACACAGCATGTGCGCATATTTACTGTTCCTTCAGTATAAACATGCTAGCTGCCAAATAGAGTTTGTCTACTTTAGTTATTTACTGACTTCTTAACAGAAGTTCTACTCTATACAGTTTGGAATTAGAAAACATCAAAGAACGTTAGAGAACTAAAAGTAATGAAGGACCAACACTAACACATACCTGCTGCCCTTTGAAGTATGCTTCAATAACCAGTGACTTGAGATCAAGATCCTACCAAAAAAATAACTCATTCTAATTAAATTGAACATTAAAAACAGAAAGACTGCAAACCTGTTCTCAATAACACACAAGCTTAGTTTTTCCAGAAGAGAGAAACTAAAGAAAAAAGTTAGAACATCTGGTAAAGATGAGGCTTAAGTTCATGATATCCTGCACAACAGACAATAAATTGCTCAACTAACTTAAAGCATACTGGGTGAAAGACAATCAAAAAGGTGTATCTAAAAATGGAGAAAATGAATTGCCTTCCACCAAGATTAACTTCATTAAGAATAAAGTAACATGATTTTTCATTGGTCAGTTGTGATTGAGTATGGCTTGACATAATAAGGAGCAAACTAATGGAGGATCAAAATAATTATAAATTAAGGGGTGTTTTGTTATTACTATACCATCTAAGAGCTAACTGAAGCACTCACCCTCATGAGTATTGGCCTGTTACGAGCCAGTGTCAAGAGACCCAACCAATGACCAAGATTCTTTAGTAAGGATCTATCTGAGAAGTTGGCAGGGACTTTCTCTGATTGAAGCAAAACCTGAACAAAGAAATAAATTAATAGTAAATAAGAAAACTCCACCTTGCACATATCTATAGATCAACAAAAATAATTACAATGTAAAATATTAAGGTAAGCCTTTGCACTATGCAGTGCTACTACAGGGGGGGTCAATGCATGGTGCATCCTTCATCCCTCCCACTATCAGTGCTTTGTTCATATGGTATTTAAAACATAGAGAGAAATCAAAAAGGAAGAAGAGAAAAGTGTAAGAAAAAAGACAGGCATGTATGAGATTATATGGAACTTGAATACCCTTTGCATTGCTCGCAGCACAATTAAGGGCTTAAATTGTGGTAAGGGACTTTAATTTCATTGATAGCCTTATGGCTGATAATTTGAGAGATTGGTTGATACAGTGACCAAATACAGGAAAAAGGGGAAAAATCATTTTTAAAACAGGTGACATACCTTGATATTTCTGAAGGTTTCCTTAGTAATTTCTCTTGCAAAATCTGGCATAGAGTCCAGGGCATCCATGAAGTCAATGTATAACTGATGGAAATTAGGTTCAATGCTTGCTCTCTTCATGACCATGTACTGTGCTACCCACTGCAGAAAGTCTGACTGAACAGCATTCTTAAACTCCTCAGCCTTCAAGTTAATGGAACAACAACTTAGCTTAGACAAAAACTGGATGTTCTCATTAGTTTCTATATCAAGAAGAGGTTGAGTGACAAACACAGTGTCTGAAGTGGGTATTGATTTATGGGTTATGTAATCCATCCATCTGAAGTAAACATGCATCACAGCAACCTCGAAAACTGTGTGTCCTTTCATAGGGTCCCTCTTGATATCAATTTTTTTACTTTGTAATGACTGAATGGGTCACCCTTTTGATATAGCTATCTATCTATCTATTTTTCTATCTAATTTTCCAATTCTTTGACATAAAGTATGCATATTTGTATGTTAATTGCAAGACTGCTAGGATTCCTAATGTCCTAAAAGATTCTACAACAATGAGCTAGAAATGTGTTACGCACAAGCTATCATAAATCTACTTACAACAAAACAAGACTCTGTTACTTATTATAATTACGTCACAAGAATTTTAAACTGGTTAATCATCATCATTATCACAACCACTACCACTACTACTTTCTTGTTGACTAATGACTTCCTTAATTACAAAACTGACTCTGATTAGAAGAATCTCTTTATAGCCACATAGGATGATTAATACTAGCCAATTAGAGCGCATGTTGACATACACAAGTGCAAATAAGGCTGACTAAATCCCCCAACACTATCATCACTATCCTCATTAATACTGACCTTGGTATTGAGGTTGCTTTGTGATATATTGTTGAAGATAAAGTGTATTTTGTCTTGTACATGCTCAGGTGGTTGTGCTATCTCATTCTTTTCTGATGCACCCAGTAGGGTATCAATGTTACTGGCATTAGCTATAGATGGTTCCTTGCCACGTGCGGTCCCTGATGTCAAGTCTGGGGAACATGAAAATAACAATTCAACTCGACTAATTCACTATTAATGATTTCATCTCAATGCGCTTTACATTTATGAACAGTCAAGGACTTTACGGGCTACACATTAAAGCACTATTAGGAACCCTGCAGCTTACAATCATGAGTGAATTGTTTGCACATTAGTGTTAAGCCTCAAAATTGGGATAGGCTGTTGAATCGGGAGAAAATCCCCTACTTTTACAGGAATAATTAATTGCCCTACTTCACTATGATGTCACATCAAAACAATCTTCAACAATCTATTGTTTAAACCCAAAGGATCATAGTCGTGGGACGGGGTCAAATCACCACAATTTCACGGAAAATTGTTCTAAAACCCGTATCAATCCACGAAGAGAAGTAGAATAGCCAGCAAATGCTCAGAATATTTAGTACATATTAACACATATTATAATTATCTGAAAACCTGGTCAATTTAGATTAAGCCATTTTGCTAGGAGCAAATTTTGTTGAATTTTCTATTGGATTTGGCGATTCTGTCCCGCACATAGTGAATTAGGGCAATTCAACAGGTTCTTTAATGTCTCTCATTTACTGTTTAAGGATCAATTTTCATCCACAGGGGGTGGAGTAAGGACATTTTTCAGACTCACAAAGTCGTCATACAGGATGATACTTGTAATCAATCCCTACCTGAAGATGTTAATGAAGGCTTTGGAGAAGGAGAGCCAGATGAAGTACCTGAGGTCTGTCCTGGCTTTCCTACTGCAGTAGTAGTGAAGGTTGGGCTAGCACTGCCTGATCCCAAGGAGGTTCTGTTTAATAACCTTGATGCCATTGGATCCTGTGAGGGTAACAGGACTCAAATATTACAAGGGTACGATAAACATTGATAAACATTTTCAATATTTTCATGGAATAAGCCATGCTTTGCAGCAAGTGCTGACAACCAGTTTACTAGTGTCAGGGCTTTCAGAATGTTTTGGAGTAGGTGGTCATAAGTCTGAAGTAGCTGACTGTGATCCAACACAAGGAACAGAAGGTATTTCATAGAAAAGAAAAAGGAGCCCACAATGGACTTTGAAGCAATCACAAGAGCTGTGGAGGTTGTCACCTTGAGCAAGGTCGGAGCTCTAAGATCTACCAAATTTGATGTACACTCAATTGAAGAATTGTTGTTGGGTTCAGAAACATAGAACATAGAAGCTGAGACCGAAATGGCACATGGGAAGTACGTTAATTAGAACCCGACAGCGATTCTTCAATTGAGTGTATACAATAGAATAAGAAACAATATAAACATGACAATAGAATGTTTGTAACAATGAAAACCTTTAATTGTTTTGGCCAATCTTAAACAGCTCTTCTTAGTGGGGCGACATGATTGGCGGGCTTATTCAGAAAGCACTTAGTATGAGTCAGAATGCGTAGTTCCAAAAATTATCCATACCCCCTGAGCACGGAGGAATTTTTTTAAGACACCTCCCTACCCCCCAGAAATTCCAATTTTCTTCCATACAAATTCTGTAATTTTTGTTCTTTCTCTGACCCCCCTACTCTTCCGAAATTCCAAATTCCTCTGTGGGGTGGGTATGGATGATTTCTGGAATTACACAATAAAAAAACAGAAGGGTTTTGATTACCATGTTAGACAGCCATGCTGAAGCTTGCTGATCCTGTAAAATGAAACGAAGTTTTAATACATCTTGCTCAGCAAACAGGTGTGATATTATACTAGTCAGACTAACCTGTGTCAATGTTCTGCTTGTTAAAGGTGGTTCTTTTGATTGTTGTCCATATTCTATGTATTCAATCAGTGATGAAGGGAAATCCCTGAAGTGAGGGATGGAAGCAAGGTGCTGACAGTAATGTGGATAGTCTTTTAACCTTTAAATAAGCAAGAGGAACACAGTTAATACAAATATCTTCCAAGGGTCTTCCAGATGTTGAGATGCAGGTCTACGTCCTTTAATAGCTATCCCCATCACATCCTTAAAATCATTAGTGTAAGTATACTCAATGTTACTAGTTTCTTCAGCTAAAATGTACTGTTGCTCTTGACGAGCAAGTGACGGTATGCATTTCACCCCCCTCCCCCCCCAACCTTCATCTATGCAGCCATTATAAAGGGTAACTATTATCAAAGCTGAAATAACATGAAGCAAGACAAACAGATCTTTAGTTACCTGGTCTTAAATCTATCCAGGGCGGCAATACCAAACATGTACATTTTACTGTTATAAGTCTTGCGCAGTGCATCCAGTACATATCGTAAAGCAATGCCTAGTGCCATGTACCTATAATGATAATGAAATAACTAAAGTTAAGTTAAAACAACTAGCACATACACTGTACTCATTTTTGTTGTTAAATCACATGGGTATACCACACTTCCAAAAATGTCTGGCACAGTTTATATTATGACTAGTACTGTTGTGTGCTACTCAGCTCAGAATTAACCACCTCCCAGTTATTTCTCAGTCAGTTGGGCACCAGGCTATTGTGTGAGAGGGCATGGGTTCAAGCCTCGACTGGAACAGCATTCAGGGTCGTAAAAATCAATATCTGTGTAGGTGCTACCTTTGCTGTAAAAATATCTGCAAATGGTAAGACCTTTGCTGTGAATTGGAAGACCATGTAAAATGGCAGTCCTGACTCATTCCGAGACGTTAAAAATAGAGGGCCACAAGTTTATCAGTCATAGTATGTCAACCTCTCTAAACAAAGTGGATTTACATTTTTTTAAAGTTTAATAACACTTCAATATAGAGTACAATATGATACATTATGTATCTTTATATTCTTACGTGACAAGTCCTTGTTCAATGATGCCTCCAAACAAACAAGCTGTTGTGTGCAGCTCCTTGTCGGGATATTGAGGAAAGAATCGGTACTCTTCAAACAGGTTACGCAGCATACACAGAAATATATCCTGGTCAAGAGAAAAATTACAGTCAGTATATGGAAATAGAGTATTGCAGTTATTGATATTTTCAATATTCTGCAAACTCGTGAATTTCACTGGCTTGTTGTAAAAATTATTTTGTACTGCTGTCAATCAAAATGACGTAACAATCTGGACCTAAACCAAATGCAAATCACCCAGATTTCAGATAGAAGACATGCCAACAAATCATGTTAAAAACAGGTTTCTTGCTCCCATTCAGTGTTGATTTGAAAGATTATGCCATTTTGATTAAAACAACCTCTGGAAACCAACCTCTGGGTTGAGCTAACTCACAGATCAAATTGGAATTTAGCATGTTAGGTTTAAGTTTCTGGTTTTGAAAATAAAGGAAAACCAGAGAACTCAGGGAAAAACCCTCAAATCAAGAGAGAGACCTAATAAACTCTACTCACATGTGATATCAAGTCCAGAAATTGAACCAGAGACCCCAGAAGTGAGAGGCGAGAATATTACTTGTACCCCACCCTTGCTCCCTTACAATGCACACATTTCTTTTCTTACCCTTTCTTTCTTGATTGGGCTGTCTTTAAACTTTTTCAGCATCTCCAACACTTCATCTATGCTGATGGTAGGGTTGGGTGGATGATTGTATATTCTCTGGAAGTAGGAGTTGGCCTCGTCTTCTACCTCCTTGCTGAAGGACTGGTCCATACCTGGCCATACTTGGGAGACGTCGGTTGGAGCTATATGAATTGAAACAATATATCAATATGTATATTTTAAAGCCTTTTGCACTTCCTGGTGGGGAGAGCCATAAGATTGTAAGATATTTCATGTTAAAATATTGCTAAAAGCTTCGAAAATAAATAAAAAATAGCTAATAGCTTGTGAGCAATGTGTTTAGCAGTTTATTATTTTTGTAAAACACACAACTTTCATCTATAAAGTTGTTTTTTTTTTTAAAAAAAAAAAGCAGTATAACTAGAGAAATCAGAGAAAAACCCTCCTAGTAAAGGAAAGAATAATACATCTTACAAGCTTAATCCACATATTAAATTTCTATCAATGCTCTGAAACAACCTCTTGGCTGGACAAAGTCATGGCACTGCTAACTCACGGATCAAACCCTGAAACAACCTCTGGGCTGATCTAAGTCAGGGCATGGCTAACTCAGGGCATGGCTAACTCACAGATCACACCCTGAAACAACCTCTGGGCTGATCAAAGACATGGCATGGCTAACTCACAGATTAAATTGGAATTTAGAGTGTTAGGTTTAGTGGAGGGAGGAGAACTAGAGAACCCAAAGAAAACCCTTAAATTAAGCAAAAGATTTAATAAAAATGTGATGCCAAGTCAAGAAATCAAACCCAAGATCCCAGAAGTGAGAGGTGAGTGAACTGTTGTTATACTTTCCTTGTCGAGAGGTTTAATGAGGTTTAATTTAATGATAATAATATTTGAAGCTATTCTCAAAGTACAATAATAAAAACAAACCTTGTCTTAGTTTTTCAGGAGTGGGAGTCCTGTGCTGCTGTGCCATCATGACCTGCTGTTGTTGCTGATTCAACAGTGAGCTACCCAACGGCTTGTGAGAGTTTAGACCAGATAACATGCGATAACTATCAGTATTAGACCCACTGAGAGTCCCTCCTAGCCCTGCTTGCTGTAGCTGCTGGAAGATATGGCTCTGCGATGATCCCAGGCCAGAGTTGGAAGTAGCAGGAGGCTGTATGCCGAGGTGACTGAACTGTGAGGTTGAGGATGGTTTCTGGATAGGTTGAGTCAAGCCTGAGCCAATGCTACCCACAGCACCAAGGTTACTCGTGGGTATGGAGAGAGGGTGTGGTGGGAAGGAGGGGAGTTGAGAATTGGGTGTAGAGGTGGTGTGTGAGAGTCCAAGCCCTGGAAGTGGATCAACCTGGAAAAATAAACAATGCCAATTGAAGAATTCAATTTTTTAAACAACACTATAGGTATTTAAGTTAAGCCCAACTACTTGCAACAGCATGAAACATTTGTAATATCCAACCAAGCAACTGTATGTTACCTGGCTTGTAAGAGGAGTTGGGAGTGCTGAATCAAGACTTCCCTGCCTTTTTAACAATGCTCCACCAATAGCTTGTGGTGTTGGCCTCGGCTTGGTCAGGGGACCATGATTGGCAATCATCTGCCGAATGACGTCAGCCATACTAGGAGGAACTTGGCTGTTGAGATGACAACATGATTAATAATTAAATTAAACAGCTTACAATGAAAAATATGTTTAGGTTATCTACAATGAATAACAATAATAATGTTTATTAATATTTGTAATGCGCAAATTTTCCATGCAATAATATGATCAAATGAAGTATGTGACCTAGACAATGAACAATATTCCCTTTATATTTTGATGGGTGTCTGCATCCTGGGCTTATCCATAATGAAGCAGTGTGTATGACCCCAGACACCCATCACTTTCGCGTTTTCAGTGTGATGACTGTCTGTCTCATAGTTACAAAACGAAAGGTTAGGGGGAGGGTGCAGGGAATAAAGGTTCACAGTTTTATCTTCCAAGTTCTGTAGAAACTTGAAGGAATCCTACACTTAAATTGTATCATAAATAAAAAAATCACATTACATGTTTGACAGACAGGTCAGCATTACGATGACTGTTTCAGTTGGTAACTGTATGCTTTTAGGTAGTTCTTTATCCAGGGTGATTCCTGTCAAATGAGGGCAGCGCCTCTTCAGGAAAGTTATCATAGCTTCTGCAAACTTTTCCTGAAAGCACAAAATAAAAGTAAAAGTATTAGTATATGTAATAGGACTCCATGTTGTCCAATTAAGAAATAATTGGACGAGGAAAATTCCGAGGACTTCCAAAATTGGATGAGGCTGTAGGCCGAGGCTGTTGGCAGTTTTTTGAGTCTAATTATTTCTTGATTGGGGAGCATGAAATCCCATTACCTATTAATTATATAGCTGCCTAATTAATCCCATATCAACAAGACCTGTCCAATTAAGAAAATAATTGGACAGTTACCTATATGGGATTAATGAGAAGCTGTATAATTAAGAATTGTTATACCGGTATACGAGACTAGTGACTTTTGTAGTGGTATTAAAATGATACCATCATGTAAAAGGCCTTTATGAATTATTAACAATCAAAATTTGGGTTTGCTGTGGAATTGTTACCACAGGGAACCTAAACTCAGGCTGATTAGCCATCACTTCTCATTTACCTGATGTTCTCTTAACTTATCATTCAGCCACTTGTCTAGCTTCAGGTATTCTCTTCTGGATGCCAAAGCAGCTAAGTCGATTACAAACAGTAGAGGATGGAAGTTGAGAAGAACTGATAATGCCTGGGGGGAAAAACAGTTTTTGTTATTTATCTTTAAACATTTTGAGTATTAAAGATGCCCTGATGCAAACTCTAGGCTGATCAAAGTCAAGGCATACCTTTGCCCTAATCCTAATGGCATTTCATACCTAAACTACCATAATTCTTTTCAAAATCTAATGTCTAAACTCCTTTGAGAATACCAAGACAATATTGAATATTAATGAAACAAAAAAGCTACCAAAAGGGATTCTAGAATCGTAGGTATAAAACATCATCATGCTTGAGGCCTACAGTATGGATTCATGGATTGGAAATTAAAAGCTGGTTGGGTTTTGCAGATGGAGGAAAATCAAAGAACCCAGAAAATCAACAAATCATGTGAGACCTAATAAGCTCCACTCACATGAGCTACTGACAGGGTTCATGCTGAGGTAACCACTTAAAATTAAAGTACTATTCAAGGAGTATACATGTAAAAGGACCCAAAAATGAATTTTCAAGGAGTATGTTCAGCTACATATGCCAAGGTTTTACAAAAAAAGTTTGATATTTGTCAGCAGAGTGGTAAAGGTTTGGAGACATGACCATAACATGTTTTTCTGATGCAAATTCCCAGTTTGTTGACTTCCATAGTATCTATACCTTGAGGTCCTGTGCCACATCCAGGATCCTTGATAACCTTGCCTGATCTTGATCTCCCTTCATGTACCAGTCAGCCATAGCCTGCATGATAATCTGACGTATTGAAATAGACTGACTCTGAAATGAAATCCAACATCAGTATAAAAGGCTGTTAATATTGTTCAATGGATATATTGTGTGCACCATCAGTATAAGAGGCTGTTAATATTGTTCAATGGATATATTGTGTGCACTCTGTTTTAATATCAAGGCTTACTTGTCCATTCCAGGCATACTGTAGAACGCTGGCAGCATTGGGATGGTTGGAAAGGAATATTGGTACCAACTGAAGTAGCAACTCCTTGCTAAGGGTGTTCCATGTTGGCTGTGGATAGAAAATACATCATAAATGATCAGTTAATATGATGATTCTGTGGGTCACATAATTCTCCTGTTTCAAGTTCTCTATTGCTCAGGTTTGCCTCAATTCTGTGCAGAATACAATGCATTAATGTGTTCCAGAGAAGGTCAGTAGAATTTTAAAGTGTTTGCATTGTTGAAGTTATGTATTCTTTACTGACTTTACCGTTGGTAATAAATATTGTGAATATTCTGATGCTAAAATGAGGCTAGGCCTGAGTACATGTAAATGATCGTGTAAGAATATTCATGCATTCCAGAGAAGGTCCGTGGAATTTTAAAGTGTTTGCATCGTTGAAGTTGTGTATTCTTTACTGACTTTACCGTTTGTAATTGTGTATATTCTGATGCTAAAATGAGGCTAGGCCTGAGTACATGTAAATGATCGTTTTCATGATCGTTTTCGTGATCATTTTAATGTTAAAAGGCGCTATAGTAAGTTAATAAATTATTATTATTATTATCATGTAATCAAGTATCATAGCAGTATCATACAAATTTTAAAATGGTCTATTATGGAAATAGGTGATCATAAAACAACCACCTACATAAAGGATGCTTACCTTAGCTTGCAGTAAAGCAAAGAAAAGAATATCAGGGCAATTCTTGAATGGAAAACTAAAAATACTCTTAACGCTCTCATAGTGACCAGCCTCAGATAGACGCAATAATGTTTCCACAAGAGTCAGTGACTTCCTGTTGAGAAAATACAATAAAATGATAAAATATTATTAAACAATAGATCTTTTTATCTTGGGTTAAATTTTCCCCCACTACTGACATATCGTTTACTGCTTGAGAACAAGATTCTTTGTTTGAATGCATCTAAATTTGTGTCTCTTCTAATGCTCAACCATTCCCTGCTAGTCTCAGGCTGGGAGGAAGGAGACTCTGCCGATGTAGAGCATTTCCTTTGATACACGGATGAACAAAACCAGTTTCAAAACCGATTTTTAACTAATTACACGTAGTGCGCATGAGCAAATGTAACACACCGTGGCGCCAAACATTGTTTGACGAGAGCGGCAGTCAAAATCATGGCAGTGTTGCTATAAGTTACGCCACGCATGCGCGACAGAAATAACGTCCTACATCGGCAGAGTCTATTTTTCTCTCTCAACCAAAACAAAAGGAAAATAGGCTCTGCTAGCAGGGAAGCGCAACCATTAGACAAAGAAATGATACTCCAGGGAATGAACATGGTAAGGAAAGTTATGAAACACAACTAACAGATTTGATGAATTACCAGTTTGATATCTCTCTAGTTTCTTCTTCAGGTAAAATCTTTAGTGTATCAAGCATTACAGCTTCACAGGGATAATCGGTGAAGCAGAATAAATCTGCATGGGTTAACAGCTGGAGAATCCATGATAGCTGAAAGGAAGATGGAAAAAATTATGTTGATTCATCAAAAGAATGGTGTACCTTGAAAACAGTTTGAGTTGAATATTAGTATCATCTGCAATGATGAGGATGATGGTGATGGTGACGAATAGTATGTGGAGGAAAAGGAGGATGGCAACAATGATGATGAAAATTCAATGTTTCGTAAGGATTTCTAAGAGAAGGAAATGATGTAGACATGGCAGCAGCCATCTTGGTGATAAGAACAAAATACCACCAATATGGCAGCAAAGACTTAACATACAAAATAACAATAGACCTCCTCCACGTTTTCCCATTTCAGGCCACATTCATTCCCTAGAGTATCATTTCTTTGTTTAGGGCTTGTGTTCGGTTGCACATGAATATGGATACAACTCAAACAAAGAATATTATTCTCAAGGGAATGACAAGTGGTCTGAAATGGGACAACATTACGCCGAAGGTCTCTTGAAAAATTCTACTGGCTCTTCCAAGTACCACTTAATACCTCAATCAAAACATTGACCATGTGTAATATAATATTTCATAATAAACACAGTAAATTATAAAATCTTGTACCTGTCCCTCGGTATTTGTCCATGTTCTGTACAACACTTCAACTGGAAAACCTTCCTGTAAACCTCTTGAACAAGCCTCCATGAGTATCTTGAGTCCTTCTCCTGACGGTACTTGAAACCCTGGATAATCCAAGTCTAGAATAACCTGTGCCCAATTCAGGCCTGGAAACTAAAAGAAAAAGATAAGATTAACTGATAGAGCCGTTAATCTATTCCCTAATTTTCATTCATTTATTCATTCACTCTCACATTTTCAAATACTCATAAATTTCACTCATAAATTTTCATTTATTTTTTTTCTTCATTCATCCATTCCTTTGTTTCCAATTATTTTTCCCATTATTTTATTGTCTGAATATCTTTATCCATTTATTAATCCACTCAACCACTGATTCATACATTTTCACTTATTCTCTCATTCATTCTTGTATTTTTATTTAGGCCCCGTCCACACTATGCCGGATAAATTTGAATCCGAATTTTTATTCATTCGGTTAGGCCTACCGTCCACATTAGTCCGGGCAAATCCGGAACAATTCTTCACCAAAAACGAATTTTCAAAAGGGAACCGAATAAATAAAAATTCGGATTCAAATTTATCCGGCATAGTGTGGACGGGGCCTTAGTCATTCATTTTTATGAAATTCATGTATTTTCATTTGTTTATAATTCGTAAATTTTAAATTATCTTATTCATTCACAATTCAACTTGAGTTATTTATTCATTCATTATCAATTTTAATCTTTCATTAAAATTTTAGTCATTCATTCATTCATTCATTTATTGCTTGGTTTCCCTTGACGTCATTTCCTGTCTCATGCAGAATGTTCATCAGCTGAATCTCAAGTTTTCGATAGAATTTAATTAATTTAATTCAGTAGAAATATGACCAATCTGACTTTATTCTTCACTTGACTCTGAAGATGACTTCCGCTCAGGTTGTCGAAACATCAGTCCCATCAAACAGTCCTTCTCAGGATTACATCCACCAGGATGATCATAATACTTCGACAAACAGAATTTCAATCTGTTTGAGGGCGAATAGTAGCCACTGTTTGACCACAGATATCAAGCCGATTGAAACCCAGCAATTCAATCACATATTTATATTCAATCATTTGTTTGTTCAATGACATTACCAGTTCCTTGACAACTTGGACAAAAATCTCAATATTCCAGGTAGACAGTTGGTTTTCATCTTCTGGTTTCTTATCAAGTGCGCTGGCACTGCTGTTCAGGTTCTGCTGGAAGACACATTATTTAACAATATTTAATTATTATTTACTCACTAAACGAGATTAAGAACAATTTTGTCATGCCCCCTGGGAAACCCATAATGCCTTGTGATTCAAGATGGCTGCCACATCATTAAAGTACTCCAATCAATGCTGGGAGGTGATTTGACTCATTATTGAACAGTATATATCATGATAATAAATACCTTATTCTTACTAATATTTGCATTAACTTAATTTCATGAAATTTGAGCCAAATTTCACAAATATTCATATTGTACTAATTTCGCACAATCCTTTTTTCACGCTCTTAAAATTTCACAAATTTTTTACATCTCAAAAATCACAAAAATTAGTAAGAACGAGGTTAATAACTCTTTATTTAAATGTCTAGTTGTTCTTGCACACTTGCACTAATTGGGGACACTTTTCACTCACAAGCACTACCATCATAAACATGTTCTATGCACACAATGCTTAACTCACATAAATGATTCAAATAGATAGTTCATAAAATGATTCTACCTGAAGTGGTATATGCTGTGCAAGTCCATAAGCAGTTTTTACCATCATACCTGAAGCAAATATTTTAGAGAAATTGTAACAACGATAAACTCGTGGGTCTCTATGTTTATCTCTCAATGGAAAAGCCCTTGCAGTAATATAAGTCAGTACTGTATGCTTCCCACTTATTCAAATCACAAATAAAACAACTTTTTGCTTCCTTTTAGTAATATAGCACATAGTAAGTATGTGTAATTAAGATGAATGACATTCTGAAGAGCAGGACAAGCTGTGGGTGAGCTTGTGTATGCTCTGTTCACTAATACAGCACATTCTTCAACCAATCATAGTGTGTATACTATCTAAGCTATATGATAAACTAGTATAATAGAACAGTAAGCTTACCAATAGCTCTGGCAATAGCAGCAGGTTTAATGTCTCGAAGTCCAAACTGTACTAATGTATTCCTACAGTCCTCAATACTATAAACAAACAAACGAAATAGATTTTATAGATTTTTTTTAACTGCTTTGATGACAAAACATTTAATAACTGAGCTTTTGGGCTAAGCACCCATTATCAAGGTACAATGTTTCAAGTGAAATTCAACAGTTATATACATTTTATAATAATCAAACAAAAACGACATTCTAGTAATTGTAACCCCCAGCTCTACCTACCTTTGACAGCAAACATAACCAATCTCTTTCATCAACTCTGCAAGGTCGTCCTCCGTCTAGGATTAGAAAGCATTGGAACATCTTAGTTACTGACTATTTTCAGCTTGAAGATTGATTAACACCAAGAGAGGCTTTGCACCATCATGTGATGGCAGCCATGACAGGAGGCAAGAACAATTGAATCTGGTCTAATCTGATTTACATGAGAAAGAATTCAGTTTTCCAGGGGGAAAAAGACTCTATTGTCGTACCTCCTGTCATCATGTGATGGTGCAAAGCATTTTATTCTTGAAGAGAGAAAGAATTCAGTTTTCCAGGGGGGGAGGGGCGGAGACTCTATTGTTGTGCCTCCTGTCATCACGTAATGGTGCAAAGCATTTTATTCTTGAAGTACAAACACATAAGCAAAAAAATCCCTTGAATGTAAAACAATCTAACAGCCACCATCTTGGTTCACAATAGAAGTTAATTAGGAACGCTTTGTATAGACAACCAATATGGTGGCTATGACGTAACATGCACCACAGGAATAGGGAAATAATAATTTTGCTATTATATTTTGTATCATGTTTGTTATATTCTTGGCAATACTTACAACAACCTTAACAGGAGGATTTGAGTCAGGGACAAGTCTGTTATTAATTAAAAAGTAAAATAAGGTGTGAAGAAATTTAAAATTTTGAACATCTTTTGTTCAAAGATAAGATAAGACAATGGATGGTTTTCACGGCCGTCATGTTGGGTGAATTTAATAAAAGATTGGTCAGTTGCTTCGTTTGCTATATTATCCAATATGGCCTCCATGTCTTTTGTTATTTCTTTCTCTTGGGAACGATTGAAAAACAGCAATTCATATTTTTGTTTATTCCCATTTCTACTTATAAAAATCAAGTCTATGAAGTATAAATGTGGTGAAATTAACTATTATCACCATCATCATCATCATAACCATTATCACGTTCATCATCATTATCATCATCATCATCATCATCACCATCATCATCATCATCATCTTCACCATCGCCATCATCTTCACCAACATTATGATCATCATTAAACAATCATTATTTTATTTAATCAACGATCACCAGCCGATCTGAAAAAGTGACAACAAAAGTTGACCAGGGAAAAATTAAAACATTGGAAACCCATAAAAGCAACACTGTTTAGCAAATGTTCTTGATTCTGATTGGCTACCATTTTTTCTCAGATCCGCTGGCACCATGAAAACAGTAGCAAAAGAAAGTCTTACTTGTTAGCTGGTAAGTCTGGAGCATTTGGATAAAGCAAAGGAGCAAGCACTACTGGAACCCGTTCTTTGGGAAAATCTCTTCTCAACGTGTCCAGAAAGGCATTGATTTGGTCTTCACCAACACCAACAAGTTCTCTTGGTCCATGGAGGACATGAGTCAGGAGACAGTGAAGAACTTCTATTGCTATGTCTGACAGACCACCCTCCTGACCTCCACCAGTATCTGGTTTACAAAAAAAGCATGCATTTGAGATGAAATTATTCAGCATGTCACAGCACAAGGGAACTTGGAAAATAATGGGTGCTTTATTGGGGGGAAGTAGGGCTAGGGCTTCAAAGGTAAGGCTCATCAGTAAACAGTTTAACTTTTTTAGAGGGTAAAACCTTCTTAATTTGATGAAAGCTTTTCCTTGTTGACTAAATAGAAGGGTCAAGAATTTCTTACTGAATGGAAGGGGGAGGGCTACGATTTATTTTTAAAAGCAACCCCCCTGCTCCCCCCACCCCCCCCCCTCAATCACCCAGCTCTCGCCAACCCCCAAAATAAAAAACCAAACTAAGTTGCTAATGGGAATTGAACCCATGGCCTTCTTTATTTTACCCAAATGCTCTACCTCCGAGCTACAGGAGACTCTTCATAATAGCATACATCATATAAATAGCGCCAACAATTCATACTTCAACCTTACCCCCCTCCCCTCCCAACCATAACTTAGTTTTAGACAAACATTTTATATGAGGATTAATCAATGAGAGATGGATTATCTTATATTACCTGTATCGATATACGAACGCAGAAGATCTGGTAACTTCTGTTTAACAAACTGGCCAGCTAAAGAAAGGAAACATTTTCTGTGATTTTTTATTCCATACTTATAATATTACAACCCTCAACAAAAATGAAAATGTTCATTTTAAAAAAAAGTAGATAAGCTAGAGAACCTAGAAAAACTCTTTCAATGGAGAGTAGAGACAACAACATATCAACTGCTCAAGGACTTAGTTCAACAATCTGACCTTGATTCCCTTATTAAAATGACATCATATTAACTAATAACGGCAATGATTGTAGCAATCAATATATGTAAACCAAAACCTAACTAAGCAAACTTACCATGAGTTTTAAGCTCTTCATTTGCTGATTTTAGTAGCCCAAGCCCAAAAACAACCTAATAACCACAAAAACATGAAGATGTTGAGTCATCCTTACAGGTGATGTTAAAGCATCGAGAAAGGAAAGCTAGAGAACCAACAAGTAACTCTTTCAAAAGAAATCAAGATAATCTGGTTTATTTCTTATATACCTCTTGTACTTTGTTCAGTTTCAGAGTTCTGCTGACGTTGGGTAAGAGCTGTGTTGACGGCTTTAAGGTTTTCTGCTTTTGGTCGGGATTCTCAAATGCGTAGCATAAAATGGATGGAAAGTTTGGCTTGACAATGAGAGTCTGACATTCTTGGGTTAAAAACTGAACCTTGAAAAAAAGATAAAGGCATAATTTCATTTCCTTATTTCAAAATTAACGTATTTAGACTAACTTAGTCCAAGTATTCTATGAGAATGGTGGACTTTGCTCAAAGCAAACGTACTGTAAAAAAAAGATATAACTAGCTAAAAACTAGTGTGAGCTGCGTCGGTGTTTCTAATGAAACAGTAATGATGAAAAGGTAAATTATACACCATGAAAAGATGAAAAAACAGATTTTTCATCTTTTCACGGTGTATAATTTACCTTTTCATCAGTACTGTAAAAAAGTTAATTATCACATCAAACCAAAACAGAAAAATTATACTGTACCAGGGTTCAAAATTCACACAAGCAAAGTGCCATTGATTTACCGTTTTGACAGCACAAAATAAATCAGGTCACATTTTTAGCAAGTTGACCTAATCCATATTCTGAAATACTTTTCTGTTATATATATTCAGGGTTTTTTATTGTCCTCATCACATCTATCACTTGATTTTTCATGAAAGAAAGTGCTGGAAATGATATATTTTTGCTTATAACTAACTTTCTAATATGTGTGCAGTCTGACATTTTAATCTGATTAGGACAGTCTTAATTTGAATGAATTATTCCCAACTAACCTGTTGATAATCTTTCCCAGAATTTTTTGCATCAGCAGAAAAATCAATAGATGAAAATAATACTTGGAAAAAATGCCGCTCTGCTTCAAATCCATGCTTCTCAATCAGCTAAGAATAAATTAAAATAAAAATGTGAAAACATTAAGGGGGTAAATGGGTATTAAGCATGTGCATTTTTAAGGGTTGGTATTTAACTTTGGGTATAATTTTTCCCATTTCACATGTCATTCCCTTGAGTATTGCTCCTTTATTTACTAGTAAAGCTTGATATCTGAATCGAACCACAGGTAGCCCAACACTAGTAAATTTCAAAACCAACCATCTTTGTCCGTTTAAAATCTTAAACTTGGAAGTAAAAGAGTTAATATCATATACTTTCTTTTGAGGATAAATATCTCATATTCTTTATTTACAAAATTAATAAATACAAGTTCATAATTTCTTTTGTACATTATGCATATTTACAAGATGGTGAATGACAATTGAGAGAACTTCAAACAAAGACATTTTCGGATAAAAAAATCGAAAATTTTTGTATGATTTACACTAACTGTCAAAGAGAATAACCAACTGGTAGCTAGGTACAATTTAACGCTTAAAAAATTTCTAAAATGACTTTGTACAAGCTTCACTGATCACAAAATAAGAATAGAATTCTGACGCGGGTAGAGACAAGTCATGCTAAAACTGTGCCTGAAGAAGCGAACGTTTTGATCGTTCAATCAACGTTAATCAACTATTTCTTACCTCGTGAATCTCAGCCACAGCTAACTTGTATGTCTTTTTATTGAGATCTTTCACGGCAGACGAGATTTGCCCCAACGCGAAGGACAACGAATCACTGGCGCTCATGATTTTGCGTCGAACGCCGAACAACTTTCAAATAACAATAACGAGTCTGAGAATTCAAAAAAATCAATAAACGGCTTCAAAGGTGTTTAGATACACCCTTTAGGAAGCCATCTGTGTAGATCAAATTGAATTGAACTAAAGAAAGGGGAGCCAAAACGACTGATTTTTTAACTCATTTTTCCTGCCCACCATACAAAATGGCGGCTCCACGCCGTAGAGAAATCCCGTGGTGCTTTGCGCTGAATCAGCGGAAGTAGAAAGGCGCATGCGTAGTGTCAAGAGGGAGGAGGTCGGAAGTTCAGCCATTTTGAAAGAGTCTACTGAAGTTTCAGCACTTTTACTGCCATTTTTTACGACGAAAAATGGCTGCAACGTTAAGGCCTTACCTCAATGCTGTCCGTTCAACCCTCACGGCTGCAATGTGTCTAGAAAATTTCGATTCTCAGGTGGTAGAGAGGCACAATAAACCCGAAGTCGAAGTGCGCAGTTGTAAAGAACTGCTTCTCACTCCAGTTGTCATCAGTCGAAACGAGAAGGAAAAGGTTCTCATCGAAGGCTCTGTGAACTCGCTACGAGTCAGCATCGCAGTGAAACAAGCGGACGAAATCGAGAAAATCCTCTGTAAGAAATTCATGCGCTTTATGATGATGCGAGCCGAGAGTTTTTTCGTCCTTCGACGCAAGCCGGTGGAAGGATACGACATTAGTTTCCTTATCACTAACTTCCACACTGAAGAGATGTTCAAACACAAGCTAGTGGATTTTGTCATTCAGTTTATGGAGGAAATAGATAAAGAAATCAGTGAGATGAAGTTGACTCTCAACGCTAGGGCACGTATCTGCGCTGAGGAATTCTTAAAAAAACTTTTAATGTTCACAAGCAAGAGGCAAATTTACAAGACAGTACTTGTTTATAGTTATGAACTAATCATTGGCCAGCAACAAAAAAAGGAAAAAGAAAAACATACAAAAATATTAAACAAGGAAAAGTAAACATCAAGATATCGTATGACAATCATACGTTCTCTGCATGGAAGCTCCAAACAGATTATATTTTCTTACATTATGCGATTAGCAATAAGCTCTAAGAAGTATTTTACTTGAATAATCATGATTATGAGCTTGATGGGTGCTTTCTTAGCACTCAACTGAAGTTCAACTACAATTTCATTTTAAAGAGTATGTGGATCTAAATATAGAATTGCTTTATCATATTCTTCATTTTCATTTGCACACTAGTGTGATATTTCGACTCAGATTTATTAACAGAATGAATATTACTTCCTTTTATTCATTAGATACTGTAGCAAGCTTTCATTATAATTAAAATTAATATAATTGTTGTTAATTGTATGTGGAATGTGTTATTTTGGTAATAAACATATTGATATTTCTTATATTCAGATTTTTGTAATACATAGAATATAAGTGCTGAGAATTTATTGAGCAAATATTAGCAGTTTGAAACATGCTTTCTGCTGCTGAAACCAGTGGATCTCACAGAAGAAAGATGAGAATTACAACTCCCATAATAATGATTGTATTAATACTTTGTGGGATTCACTAATTAGTCTGTGTATAAATTATTAAGGGCAGGTTTAGGGCCATAACAGGCTTGCTTCCTACCTTCCCACCTTTTCCCTCCCCTCACACACCCACTCTTTTTCGTAAGGGAGGGCTCATTACGTAGAGGGGGGTATCATGATCTCAAGGGGGGCCATGTTTTTTGTCAGTTAGGTTTTAAAGGGGATTATCGAAAATTCCTCTCAACATAGAAGAAAGTATAGGATCAATATATTCCATAAAATCATCACCATGTGAACGAACAGGATCTGTAAATGCTCCCAATAAAAGATGAACACATACGAACACTGCACAATCTTTGGTGAAATAATGCATGTAAACTATCCTTTGTCTTGCTCTGATAATATTTTAGGAAGTTTCATTATATTGTAGGTTTCTAGTTTCTCAATTTTTTTCCTAATAAAAACAGTTTAACTAAACATGTTTAGGTGTGAATGGGGTATAAGTTTCAGAAAATTGAATAGAACACACATGAGATTTTTAGCAATTAACAGTAGTTAACTAATTTAACATACTTTTATTGTACTTTCCTTTATGTCATTTATATTTAACGTGTTTCTTATCTAGCATAATAGAAGTACATGTGCACATTATTATTAACGATAATGAGGCCAACAAAAAGACAATGCCATCGCTGCTCTTTCAGTCATTCTCATGCTAGGATTGGAGGGAGAGGTAAGGCAAAGATGGTATTAAAAGGGCCAACATTTGATGCCTTATACTATTATCACACTTTATATTTAATAGTCGCAGGAATATATATCCTTAAGTTTTAAACTTGGGTACATTTAAAAACTTGTTCTTGTATACATATTTAATTAGAAAACACCCCCTACTTTGAGCAAAAGGTGAATTATATGTTTGTTGCTGTTTATGCCAAAATCTGGGATTTCATTTGCCAGACTTATAACTTCTCAAGCCCACAATGCTTTTCAACTTCTAAATTCCAATTCAATCATGGAAAAGTGGAATAGACTTGAAAGCAATTGGTTACTGAGTCTTACCCTCGTGAAATAACGATGTTTAATTTCTTTAAATATTATTTATTTAATTGCTGGTTATCAAGATCAGTTGATAAAAGTCTTTGAATCTCATTATCTGCTCTAAATGGTGGTCAAACATGCGTATTTTAAACGAGTATGTGAAATGCTCCTAGGTGTTATGTGGATAAATAAACTATTATTATAAATGCTGACCACCATGTGCTGTCAACCAGAAAAAAATCTATTGAAAACTTGTAATTCAGCTGATGATCATTCTGCATGAGACAGAAGATGATGTCAAGTGAAAATTAACCCAGCAATAGAGGGATAACCTTGTTACATAATAATTCATTATCAAGAAAATTCAGTTGAACAGCTCTAGTGGCAAAGAGGAAGTCTGACAAATTAGGGGGACGAATCCATGAACAAATTTTCACAGGGAAGGTTCAAACTGGCAAACAAAATCAAGATGATGTAAAAGGTTAGTAGTTTTCATATAAGAGGTCGATCTTGATTCAGGGGGTTTGGGTAAATCCCTTATTCCCTAGGCCCCATCCACACTATGCCGGATAAATTTGAATCCGAATTTTTATTTATTCGGTTAGACCTACTGTCCACATTAGTCCAGGTGAATCCGGTACAATTCTTCACCGAAAACGAATTTTCGAAATGGAACCAAATAAATAAAAATTCTGATTCAAATTTATCCGGCATAGTGTGGACGGGGCCCTAAATCTGCCTCTCAAGTGCATGTACATAACAATATTACAAACTTTATTTAATATGTAATGTTAATATGCTTTAGACTTCCTTCCATTAGGTTTTGAGGAACCTCCAGATCGCAAGGGTTACCGTAGATAAGGAAAGTAAACTTCCTGTCAACCAAAAAAAAAACAAAAATGAAAACGAAAATGTGATGTTTTAGATACAGACTAGTTAGCGACCGTATATAATTTATGGGTCTGGGGAGGCAATGTGGATTCTGGGTTTTAAAACAACTATTTTTTTGTGCCCCCCCCCCCCCCCCCCCCCATTTACAAACCTGATAGTTGTCCTCTCTTCAAAACTGTAGATAATGTTTGACATAAATATCAAATGATCCCCATTTTTGATAGCCCCCCTACATTTTGGATTAAAAAATAATTAGGGAACCTCCCCACAAAATTTACATAGCTCTCTAACCATGATTTATGAATGGTCCCTTAGAACAATTTTTATACAAAGTGCACATTGCATTATGATATATAATTTATATATTAATGATAGATGTGTTGATCATCACAGTGAATGAGCGATCTAAGTGAACGCTGTAAAGAAAGACCTGAAAAAATGATTTCAAGCTTCAATGGGAATCGAATATATATATATTATATAGTATGGTGCATATTTTTATAATGCTGCTTCATATACAACACCCAGTATTAAAATCAATTAATATAACACTGCAACGTTAGCTTTATATAACACATGCAGTATGTTGTATCTTTTAGATGACAAACACAGTATAATGTTCAATATGACGAACAGTATAACAAACATTAATTTCACACCTACCAACTAAGTATTTAATGAGATCCAACTTTTGTGCTTCTAATTGGGTTCCTAGTTTGGCAATCTGTTCAAACGAAGTAAAACGTTTTTTTGAAGAAAAAAAACACAGCACTATTCAACAATTATTCATCAAGGGTGAAGTGAATATCCCATAATCACTGGTCGCTCGACCAATCACAGCACAGGAAACTCTATATTCAAGTCTAAAATTATATATCAAATTGAAATATGGCAACCAATTGGAATAAAAATTGTTCCGGACTGACTAGCCTCTCATACATGTGAAAACATATCCTGCGTAGCAATCATTTGAGGGTGTAGTTTTGTATTATTTTTTCTCCATTTCTGAGCATTGCCAATTATTGAAAATAGCTGTGCATGGGGGTGGGGGTGGGGGGCAGGGAGAGGGGTAATCTGAAAAAACATAACCCGAAACTGCCTGTAAACATGAGGCTTGTCAGTCCAGAACAGTAGTTATTCAAATTGGTGACCATATTTCAATTCTGTGAAAACTAATCAGGTATATTTACTGTTAGTTTATTTTTCTTCTCTAGAAAAAATTAGAATTATCAAAAATACCTCAGTTTCTATTTTGTTTCCATTGTCTTTTATTTTCTGGTCACGAAATGCTAGCTGCAAAGGAAAAAATATATCATGATAACTGGAAGTTCGCGCCAAAGCAAGGGTACTGAAATGATGACTACTTTGAACCAATCGAAAGCAAGCACAATGGCCCCTTTATTCAATGACCATGGTAAGGGGTTTATAGAGGGGTTTTCGTATGAGTGGGAAGCAACAAGGAAGAGGTTTCCGATCCCGGGGGGGGTACTCTTGCCCGTTTAGGGTAGGGATGTGCCGCTGAGCCCTCTGAACCCTGATCCTGTTCCAGAGTAAAAATCGCTGAAATTCA